>NC_092638.1:42146722-42282444 GCF_039555335.1 Amphiura filiformis | reverse complement strand
GGATACTTGCATGCAATTAAACAAGTAGCACCTCTGCCACATGCAAAAATGACGCAGGTGCAAAGTTTTCTGTCTAATTATGTCAGGATGCATCACAGCTATTCCTTAATATATACTTGTATCACAAGTGATCAAGTACAATGAGGAAAATGTCATACTAATGCAAACTCTATCCCCATATTGCTTGATCACGCCACATTTATAGGTATTCATTTTTCTTGCACGTTGATGCTAATATATATTCCTACATATTTAGTAAATATAAATGCATCAACCTGCAAGAAAAATTAGCACGTTGAAAGCAATGCGCCTGTGCATTATACATAATGCATGGTTCACATTTTGCTAACATTTGCTCTGATTGGTTCTCGCTATATAAGAGTGTATGAAATGCTAATAGCGTCATTACTCAGTAGTATAATTTACAAGATCAACACTAACCCTAATCCTAACATACAATGTTATATTATACATATTTACTATTACAGCGTAACCTCCCTTTATCTAAACTTCTTTCAACCAGATCTCTCTGTTATCGAACTGTACGATCTTCACAGGAAAACATGTTTGGATTGCTTCCATACCTAAATTTCACTCATTAAAGCATATTGGGAATTATCTTGTTGTCCAAATTTTAGTACTTAGGACATGCAATTCAAAAATTCACATGATTCACTTTTTCGGAATTTTTCACTTCTCCGACTAATGCTTGGTCCCATGGCTGGATAAAAGAGGTTAGACTGTATACTGATAACCAAAATCATAGCCATAAAACAGAATAAGAAAAATGTACCTGCTGATAAACAAAACTAATAGGGTGATAACAAAACATTTGTATCAAAACTTTGATTGACATCATAACTGTTGTAAATGGCTACTTATGGCTAACAATGACGATACCGCTGCTGAATTCCCCGCCACTGGGGTTTCATTGCTGATTTGCATATTACTCTGGCAATTACTATTTGACAATGTAGCATGTTGAGATGCAGTACTGGCTAGTATATGACTTTCCTGTGGAAATCCTGGAGTAAATGTAATTTCAAGCGAAGAATCTTGGCTGTTTGAATTAGCACCTGCTATATTACCTTGAGTATTAGATTGCATATTTCTATTGTCCTGGTTATCATTATTGACAGCCTGCATGCCACTGTCATTACCCGTGATTCCATCTCGAAGAGTATCAAAACTCGTATCCAGCATGCTTACATTGGCCGGTGCGGTAAAGACTTGAGATTTCTTCATTCTCATCCCTGCCTCTAGGGATTTAAATTGAGGAATGCTTGCCTCTATCCGTTCCCTCTCCTCTTCGTCTTTTGCTTCTGCCAAAAATGCCTCTTTCACGATATTATAAATTTTGGATATTGGTTTCTTTCGATGCTCTTCTTTTGTAGCCTCCTCCCGGGCCCTGTTCCAGAATCTCATCTCTATAATATTAGGTAGATCGTGATTGTGCTTCTTTTGCAAAATGACTGCTTCATTTCCCATGATTCTTGCTCTTGCTTTGCAACCATGTTTAACCTTATGACATTTCAGATAGATTTTTCCTCGTTTTTTGTCAATTTTATCTCCTTCATAGAGATGACCTTGGATGATGTAACCCTTGCCATTTCGTTTCATAGCTATCTCACTATAGTTGACAGTCTCAGGAGGTTGTGCATCTCTCTTTTCTATCTCTCTTTTCTTGCTTGCAAGCTGACCTACCACAACATCAAACACAAGGCCTGGTTGCAGCTCTGCTAATCTGTACAAGGCTTTTTTCAACTGATCCGTTTCCATTGAATTTACATGCTCCTGAAAAGAAATGTATCCATAGAATCAATAATTACTGACAACAACAATCTGCAAATCTGCTCTCCAAACATTTCCATCATTTGGGCTATAAAGCCCCAAAACGGGCTGAAAATAAAAGAAATTGCGTAAATCTAGACTACAAAAAAACATGAATTCTGAAAAAACTTACATCCGTGGATATAACATGGAAATGTTTGCATTTTTGTCAATTTTTCACTGAAAAATTGGGTTTGTTGTCTGTTTGATTTATAGGTTAATGAACGCGTATTACTTGTTGGGAGAGAAATTAGACAAAATAATGCATGCGCGCTGATGTTGATGCGTCCAACGCACGAGCCCCGAAGGGGGGAGTGCATTAGACGCATCAACATCAGCACAAGTGCATTATTTTGTCTAATTTCTTGAGCAATAAGTAATACAAGTTTATTAATCTATTTCATGCACGTGAAGAAAAAATCGCGTGATTTTAACTTTTTTTATATAACAAATTATCACTAAAAATTTTGGAAAACAGAACCAAATATAAATGCATCAACCCGCCCGAAAAATGAATCAATCCTACACGACACGAACGCGCGAGAAACACTGCGCGTAGTACGCGCAGTGCACAATATACACAATCAATGCATGTTTCGTACTTTTCTAACAGCTTTTCTGATTGGCTGCTTTGATATAGGAGTGTATGAAGTCTGTTTGGTAAATCTCCCCCAAAATGTACTAATATGTCAACTTCAAGTTGTAGAGTATAAGGTTGTTTGCAGAGTATGGTAGCACACATATTCTCTTTACAAAAAAGCACAAATCTGATGTTTGATGCTTTTTAGATTTTCTGATTTACCAAATCACTGACAGTGCCTTTAATCAGGAATTCAGCTCTTATTAAATATAGGAGTTTGACATAACAAATATGTGTGGTGTTAGGGCATTTATTTAATATTTGATCTGAGTTGGGTAAAACTGTTACAGCAGCTAGAAATATAATTCAGCATCTATCAAAGGCATTAATTTTATTTCTCCCATGAGCAAACTTGTCCAAACTCATGATTGGACAGGCTAGCTATGGCACTTAAGATATATTTCTACTTTTTAGCAGTTGTAATCTTACTAACCTTGAGTTTAGCTTTGACTGTTTTTTGAAGCTCGATCATCAGTTCTTCTTTACTCTGTTGTGTCTGTGCTGCTTTAGAGTGCATACCAGGTTGCACTACTCTTATTCTCTGTGTCTTTTTCCTGGACCTGTGATATATAGAATGCAGAGGGCAAGTGAAACCTAAAGCTCAGGATAAGGAAACATGAAACATTTGTGATGTCGAACGATCAGAGCCAAAAGGCCCTAAGTGCACTTTTGGCCGAAATGAGATTTTAGTACCAAAATAATCCTTACAATACAGGGCACCTTATGATTGTATAGCAATAATTAAGCTATAGCCACAGAAACTGTTCATCAATGAAAATGTAAATCCCTAAGTGCAACACTATGCTTGAAATGTGTGAGAGCCAGTGAAAGACAAAAATGTTGGAAAATACAAGCAAATGTAAATGCATCAACCCGTAAGAAAAATAAACACGTCCGACAGCACTGCGCATAGTACGTTGAGTGCGGGCCAGTGCAAATATACACAATTAATGCATCATTCGCATTTCCTAAAGTTTGCTCTGATTGGTTCTCACAATCTAAGAGTGTATGAAATAAGATTAATGAATAGTCAGTAGTGTTAAAAGCTAGGGATTAATTGCCACAAGATCTTAATGTAAACATAAAAGGAACCCGTCTTCAAAGGGTTAATCATTGTAAACACCTTGGCATTGAAGTTGATGATAAACTGTTATGGAACAATCAGATTGACCAAGTGAGAAAGAAAGTTTTAACTGGTTTGAATTTTTTAAGGAGAGCCGCTAATTTGATCCCCAAACACCATCAGTGTCTACTTTATAAAAGCATTGTTGCCACTCACTTTGACTATTGCAATGTTGTTTGGGGAAGATGTAACAAAACCCTTAGTAATAAACTTCAAGTCTTACAAAACAGAGCAGCAAAAATTATTACAGGTGTAAGTAGATATGAGTCAAGTACAGAAGCTTTAAATGTTTTAAACTGGAAAAATCTTGAAGGAAAGTTATACATAAACGAAGCAGTTACAATGCATAAAATTGTAAACAATCAAGCACCAAAATATCTGTGCAATAGATTTGTTAAAAAGAAACTTGTTATAACACCAGAAATAAAGATGTTTTTATCATGGATAAGCCAAATACTGAATATAAGAAGCGTAGCTTTAGTTATAGAGGTGCTCAACTGTGGAACTCGATTGATGACAATGCTAGAAGCATGTGCAATGTGAAACATTTTAAACAACTTATTTCTTAATATATTGTTTAATATCTGTATTATTTATGTAATAGTGATCTTTTGATGATGTGTTTTAATAAGTTAAATTTAATTTGTATATAAATCGTATATGATGTATGGATCTTGGGTATGGATGATGCGTGTTGAGGGGATGAAAGGGTTTAACAATATGCTTGGTGAGTTGGGGTGTGCGTGTATGTAAGTGAGGGGTGAGTGGAGTGTACATGTATGTTGTTTCATGGTGGGAATATGTGTGCTTGTATGAAGATGAGCGTACATGTAGGTGCTACTTTTATAGTATTTTATATTAATATGAAATTTCTGTATTTGTGCAAAAGTGGGCCTGCAAATTATCACGATGTGTTTATTTATAATTTATTTCCTAATAATATTTTTGAATAATTTATCATTTTGTATGTTTTTGTGCAATAGTGGTTTTGATGATGTATTTTAATAATTTAAATATAACTTGTACATAAATCATATTATAACGTTTTATTGTGAAAGATGTATGGAGGATGTGTGTTGAGAGGGTGAGAGAGGAGTGCATGTGTGAGTGTGACTGTATGAGGAAGAATGCAGGGTTACTATTTTATTTATTATATATATATTTTGTCTTTTAGTAAAAGATCGTATTAATTTTAGTTTTTAGTCTATGTACACTCTTATATTATATTTTAAATTAACTTGTGTTTTGTTAGTAATATTTTTAATATCCACACGGACATGTGGAAGAACAATACTGTATTGAACATGTTTTTACCGTGTATAAATAAAGCTATTATTATTATTATTATTGGATTGGTTACTCAGATGATTATGTTATGTAATTAACCAATCAGATGTACTGTTAGAAAGGCAGTAGTACCCATGGGGTTAGTAGCTCAGAGACAACCATGTAACAATGAAATGAAAGATATTGATTATTTTGTGGCTAACCTTTTAGCTGCTGGTGTTTCAGGACTGTCGATCTCCTCTGTACCATGGGTATTAGAGCATAAGGATCTTTTCTTCTTTGAGTTGGTTTGTTGCTGGCTGTTGCCACTATGATGATGGTGAGTCAATTCTTTTTTCCTAAAATACAAAATATGTGTATGCTATACAATGCTAACAAGTAAAAATTGAACATCGGTATACATGTAGCCTATGTATCAAACAACCACACTCTCTATCTAAAAGACAGTGTTTAGAAACATGGACTACCATCTACCTCCTATCTTTTAGCTAGAAAAGTACCATCTTCCTCCATGATTACTCTCAAGGTAGAAATGTTGGCCATCATGGTAATCAAAATGTCAAAATAGCAGGACTTTTGAGGTGCCCATTTTTCTGTGCCATTGTGATAGGATCACATACTGAATCTAAAAGGGTAACTTGTACACAGATTCTGGATATAACATCCGACACAAAATAAACACCTTTTTTGACTGAAGGTGTTAGTCTATTGAACAAATAGGAGAGAATGACTGACTGTCATATATGGGTATAATTTATTTGGACTCATCCTACCTTTTCTTTGGTTTTGATTTTGCAGGTGGTTTATGGTTTATGACTGCAATTTTGACTGGTCGGAAGGTCACTGTAGCCTGTTGTGGCTGGTGTTGTATCTGTAATGGCTGTGTGTCCACCTGAGGATAAGGATAGAAAGCGTCATTCAATATTATTGCAAATGCTTAACTTAATATCTATTAAACTCAAATCATCTGTATATATGACCCGGCCATGGGCAGGGGTCGAGCACCTCTACTACATGCACGACATTAATGTTGCATGCACCATTGCATTTGAGTGATTTACATTGTAGGCATTATTTTTATGCAGATAATTGCATGTTTCTCCTCAAATTATACATTTTGAATTTTAAATATTTAAAATGTGAACTGCAGCAGATGAGATGGACTACATGCACATAGTGCATAGGTTGGGAAAGTTATGCAAACACAAAAATCTATATGCATTTGTGCATGGTAAATGGAACACTGGGCGTGGGTCACATTTGACCTTATCGTCTCCTTGTGTACTTACATGTACTTGTCACCCTACTTGGCCCTTCACATAAGTATTTTGACCAATCTCTGCAATAATACTTTCAGGGGAGTTTTTTAGGGTATACTAGAGACCTTGCGAAATGAAGTTAGAAACCACAAACTTTAACGTCTAGAGGATTATAGAGGATTATGTATTCAAAACCACTCTGCCATTAAAGCCGCTTGAAGTTAAAGTTAACGCGAGAATCTATAGTGTGCCGTAAAATTATGATGAAAATACGTCATAATTAAGAACAATAGTTTGGATATTTCCTCATAGACTACATAATTACCACTTATGTATTATCTAGTTAATAGACCAATTATTGGAAATCTAATTTGGTTTGGGTAAAACATGCCACATGTTGCTAAAATTACTGACTGAATTAGATCAAAATATTTTTTTGTTCCAAACGTCACACTTGGTATATGCTTTTGTGTGTGCTCATGACGTACACCAAATCAGCTAGCGGAACCAAGTTTTGGCTTCGACTTCAACCCCAAGGGGATTAAGTTCCCGTCACATGGCCTGATTTTACGGGACCCAGCAGTGTACTGAACTTCTGCGAATTGCAGCTACTGTGAACATTTTTTTACAACGTTGCGTGTCTTATAATACACCTCTATATAACCAAATATGCTTGTACTGTTCAGGTATTTTATTTTATTATTTATTTTATTCATTTAGGCCTACATTATGTACCCCAATTCAGCAGAAAGCTGGTCTAACATGTGCCACGCTATACGCACATAGGCCTATGGGTATTGTATGTCAACCAAATTATTCATTATTAAAGGAGGAGGCCGATTTGTTACAAAAAATAAGAATGTCAGAAAAGGAGCATCCAGAAATATATTTTTGTAATTGTCCAAATTGCAGGCAAATGTAACTTAACCTGCATTCCCCCCCCCCCTCTAATTTATATCCCTTCCCTTCTTTTTGGATTTGGTGGGGCGGTCTTAGAGGTGCCTGGCACCTGTTCGCTCCAGCCATTCACTGGACTTTTTAAAACAAACATTGTTCCTTTCATAATATTGTGTAATTTTTGATGTAACTTTGATGTGCAATATTATATATTTATTTTGTAATTCTGTGCCAGTGATAAAGTGTAATAAATAAATAAAATAAAATAAATGTTGGTTGAAATTCAAAATTCTGGGAGTTTTTAACAAAATGAGGATCATTCAGGGAGATATAGGCCCCTATTTAATTCGATCAGAATGCAAAGAGGAGTCCTTGCCCTCCTAAAAGAAAACTCCTGGCAACGCCACTGGGGAGTGGGAAATTGAGTATAGATGAATAGATGGAGGGAGGGGATGATATGGAGAGGTGGTGATGGTGATGGTGGTGGTGGTGGTGGGGTGGGGGGGCTAGGGAGAGCAAACAGATAAAATGGGCTTGTGTCCTGATGGAAATATAAAATTGACAAAGCTAACGTTTACTGGAATAATAATTGAGCTTTTATTATAATAATCCGGGACAATAATATAGGCATATCACAAGAATATCTAATTGAAACATGTTTAGAAGTATAATATTAGCATATAGCTCATAACATAGGCCTAATTCCCATTGCATTGGTCATCGCCTAGAGATGTAATCCATGTTTATTCAAACTAAGCGCCTATTGTAATAAGTGTTACCAACAAACCACTTCAGCAAACAAAAGGAGAAATTTGATGCAGTCACTTTTACATACCCTTCTTTTGATCACCCATTGATACAACAAGACGCTGTTGGTACAGAAACCAATCTGACGTTCGCGTTGAAGTGAATTTGAGCAAGAAATCGAATCGATATTTTTGAAGTTGCTGTTAAAGTTCCAGTAACTTCATTCCGCAAAGTCTCTATTATACAAATATATAATGCCATGAGAGGTTCTGGTTAAAACTATGGGCCTGAGGTGAGGGACCATAGTTTTAACCAGAACTTCGAATAAAGGCAGTATATATTTGTTTTATATACTTCATTAATACATTCTTTGTTCATTGATTGGTTAAAAGATAATTATTTGACGTTTGGACTCTCCAGCTTCTATCCTGATGAGTGAACAGCACGACCAATTTAAGCACATCCTATATTTTGCCCTTCAAAAAAATCGAATAGGCTAAAATCGGGCTAACCAATTACAGCAGCGCAAAATCACGCTATGGCAGTTTCGCGTGCATGAACTGTTCCATTGCATCGAATGCACGCACGCGGAAGGCATGGTCAAAAGTACTATTTACGGCTTGGAGGTACTATTTACGGCTCATCCGGGACATTGAAAATACTATTTACGGATTAGAGGTACTATTTACGGATATGCGTAGTGATGGTAGAACTATTTTTGGTCATGTGATCCACTTTTAACCAATCAATGAACAAGAATATATATATTAATATAGTATATAATTGCATATATTGACCCCATGATGTCCCTTGACCTCAATATCCTTTAGGTCAATGAATAGATTCAGCAGGTTTGTAGGCAAATAGAAAAAATAAATTTCTTTGCACAAAACCAGAATTTTAGGTTTCAGGTCACTATAAGTCCCCACCCAATGATTATTTCCAACCAAGTTTGAGTTCATACATTTGGAATGGCATCTATTTTATGAAAAATTTATCACATATACACATACTCCAGCGATGAAAGTCCACTTTTGACAAAAAGCCTGCATAAGCCCAAAATCAACTGAAAATGACTAGAATAACCCTAAAACGGGCTGAAAATAAATTAAATTGCGTAAAAAAAAAAAAAAAAAAAGCCTTAAAATTTACATCCTTGATAATCATGTAAACAGAATTAGCGACTACAAAGCGAGAAAAAAATCTGATGGTTTGTAGCATTAGTGTGAGCCACAACTACATACTACTATTAACCATAATACCACTATCTGCAAGGGCCACGCATGCAACTCATACTTTCTAAAATTTAGACCCCTGAATGTGTCATTCATCACCAGGAATGGAGAAAATCAACATCATGCTGTGTGCTTAACAATGAATGCGTTTCACATGAAGCAGCTATTCAACTCTACTTGCAGTGCACTAAAGATGCTGATTTCTTACCTGCGGGGCATTGTAGAGTAATTGTGTAGGTACAGGTTTCTGCTGATGGCTGACCTGCTGCTGTTGCTGTATTTCAATTACCTGTAGCTGCTGCGGTTGGATTGTATGAGACTGTACAACTTGCATTGCCACAGGGATTGGTTGTATACCAGCCATGGTTACAGTTGCTACGGTAGACTGGCCTGCTCACACCTGCCACAAAAATAATTGAAAAAAAAGTAAGGAAAAAAAGCTAGCTATTTATTGCAAGTAAAAATGTATATAGGCCTGTTCAAGTTTTCAGTATTGGGTTCACTACATACTAAAATTCAGGAGATTAGTGATTAACAATACTAGAAACTTAGAGGAAAGGTGACTTGAAGGCACTTGGAGACATTGGAGTATCTAGCTTGGATGATGTAGACTGGCAACTTGTTTCAAAGTTAAATGGTATCAGGAAAACCTGAAAACTTACCAACATGCAGTGACATTTTTGCTGAACCATGAAATGGTATCAGCCTATATTAGTCTATGTTACTTACTTACTTACCAACCATTTGGTCTAAAATGGACATATCTTTAAATCCCACAAAGGTATGAACCCCCAAGTGGTGTCAAATAAAAGAGAAAGAAGTAAAGAATATGATAAAACTATTTCCTAACATCAGAGGTCATCCAAGGGGTCACAGGGGTCAAAAAAGGTCATTTTAACCAAAAATGCTCCAATTGAGCTAAAATTTATATGCAATGATCCTTATGACATTCTAAACATGTTTAAAATATTTTTAAATTCATTTAAGGTCATTAAGGGGTCAATAAAGGGGTCAAAGGTCAAGTTTTCAAAATGCTCCAATTGAGCTGAAATTTAAATGCAATGATCCTTATGACATTCTAAACATGTTTAAAATAATTTAATATTCATTTAAGGTCATTAAGGGGTCATATAGGAGTAAAAGGTCAATGTTTCCATAAAGGGGTGATACATGTACCACAATATACTGCCAAAGCCCCATGGTTCAGCTATGGTGCGGTGACCGCTCTAGTTTTCTCTCTAGCTACAAAAAGGCCAGAGAAGAATTTTGCATATTTTTCACTGTAACTCAGAATACAATTTGCTAAATTTATGGATCATTCGTGGCTTATGGTCACATACTACCCAACAATGAAAATTCTACACTACAATTACAGCCCTACTGAAAAATCATGCAAATTCAATACATTTTGAAATCATTAATAGACTATGACATGAGTACAAATTATCAATTTTCATATTAAAAACACAAAACATCATGCAAAGTTTTTTAGATCAACCATGAGTGATCCTAGCATCTAGGTCCAGGGACACTCCAAAACCGAAAAAATAAATACCTTAATTTTTTTTTAATTCGGGTATAATCCCACCCCCAAGTTTGACAAATTTTCACCTAAAAACGGGTGGGCCTATACTCGGACAAATACGGTAATTCATAAGTAGACACAAAATACATGATTTTTCAGTAGGGTTGTAATTGTAGTGTAAAATTTTCATTGTTGGGTAGTATGTGACCATAAGCCACGAATAAGCCATAAATTTAGCAAATTGTATTCTGATTACAGTGCAAAATATGCATAAAGGTTCTATTCATAGGCACCTCAAGTTGATGCTACATGTATCTCATTTTTGTTTAGGTATGTTTTACCAATGAGAGGACATTCCTGGACCTCGTTGACTATAGGGATGATTTGAAGTGACCGCCAATTATGAACGTTTGATAATATATTACCAACAATGTGGAAAAAAGAGACATTTGTAGCACCAAAATAAGGTAACCTTTTGCTGAAGGAGCAAATTTAAACAAACCATACATAAATCCGCTTCTGATATCGTTTGGAGTCAAATGATATATCATTTTAAAGCTTTATGATATATATTTTGTAAACACAAAATAAAACCAAATTGACCAGAAGCCGACTTTACGTTACGTGTCACAGCTATTCGAAAAGAGAAGGGGGACCATCCCCGGTTTTGATATCTGCAATCAATCCTAGGTTCCAGGATCGTGCATCGGTAAACTGTGCTGTGCACGTTAAGCCCGTGCGACAATACTCAAATTGATGCACGTAAGAAGAAACTGGTACAAGCATGGAAACAAAGTAAAAGCTTGCAATTACAATAGCGGTTGTGTGTGAAATTATTGATTGGCTCCAAACAAAGGATTTGAACTGGTGTCCTTCACCATAATCATGGCGCAGTACTGGGACGCACCTCATTGCAATCGACAATCTCGGCGCCCAGGAATTTTGAATATCAATATCACGAACAGATAATGATATCCCGTGATGAGAGACCGAGCTTTTAATTTGTTTTTATGGTCAATATGAGTTTGTTTAAAATAAAACCGATTGCTTCATAATGATGTGATTGCCGGAGTCCCGGCCAGAGTCACCTTTAAATCACTTTGATGATGAATACAACTTTACAAGTTACATTTTATGACAGCTTACAAATTACAAGGTAATTGACCCCGGCCAGGCCCGGGGTATGTCATTTGTATATGGTCAATTCCAGCCAAAGCGGGCCAAAATTCTCTCTGGGGCCATTTTGAAAATGTTTTCCTTTTCAATTCCAGACTTATCAAATGAGACGATCATGTCTAGTGAATCATCGGGTGGAAGTGCCATCGGATTGAAAAATAACTTTTCTTGCTAGACCAAATAAAGTGTTAAATGCGCATATGCATATATTACCCACGAATTCAAGCATTTTTCACCTGTTGTACGCCATAAAATTTCACTTTCTCTAATATCTTTCAATATTTTATGTGTGACTCATATACACTAGAAATCGGTGAAGACTTTGAACGTAAAATAGAATTTTATTACATATATCTACAAAGAAATATTTTGGTTATTACAAATTTTAAGAAAGAACCAGGTGTACAGTTAAGATTGTGTCAATTCTTCGAACTCTTTCCAAAGTGGCTGTCATTTAACATTACTGTATTATTTCGAAAGATTAGAATAAATGCTTCATATAAATATAAAGTTAGATTTTGTATCGATGAGGATCTCGGATGGATTCGTGGGTAACAGCGTCTGGAAAATAGCAATTCCTATTAATTTTTTTGAATAAAAATAAAAAATACTTTTCCGTATGTCAATAATTCAGGCTGCAATGGCACTAAAATGAATTTTAATCAAAATACAGACTACATGGAATATTTAGAATGGATCATTATGGCATTTTGGGTATAAAAATTTTGAGAATAATGAAGTTGCCAAATTCAAATAGACAGAGCAAACAGTTTTATATTATTATTTTAGTAAAATCATTCCATATTTTCATGCAGCAATATTCTATTAACTCGTGTTTGACAGTTCCTATGAACTAAAACACTATCAATACATTGTTAACTATAATTTAAGTAGGGATTCGTAGGTAACCAAAATGTTCGTGGGTAACACATATTTGAAGGTATGTATTGGTAAGCGGCAAAATAGAAAATATTACAGAAGGTTGGAAACCACCATGCGGTTATTCCTCCATTGTGTTTCAATGATTCCCGTTTCTCTAACCAATTGCACTTACCCAAAAAATGGTAATTTAGGATAATCAATCAAAACTTCATGATGCAGCTTCAGTATACCTTCAAGAGGACGCTATTAAACAGGACTGTTTTGGAACCTATTTCGCATGTTTTCAAAATGTTAAGATGCATAAGAAACATATAATTTACGAGTAAATCCTTGGATTAAGTGGGTAACGCCTTGAATTAAGTGGGTAAAGCTATAAGTACTATAGTACCGTTTGGGGTTTATGCTTTCTTAGGTGTATAAACTGTAAGTACTGTCAAAATTATAGCATACCCATGGCCTGAATATGTGCTGATTTAAACTTAAAATAAACAATCTCCTTATTTTTCAAGGTTAGCATCTATTCGGGATTAAGTGGGTAACAAAAGTTTAAACCGTCAGAGATTCTTTTTTAAAGCGGTGAACGATTTTTACGATTTACAATTTTAAGCGCTTGTCAAACTAAATTCAGTGTCCAAAGTCATTAAATGTTAATTTAAGTTATGGCAATTATATTTGCTGGACTCGTGGGTAACAGTTAATACGTGGGTAACGTCAAATTTGATTTTATGGAATTTTATGGGTAAAACGTATTTGCATAAAATAATCACTTGGACCTCAGAATTATAGAACGAAACTTCGTTTCATGATATAGTCATTTATGGCATATTCACTTAACATTTTTCAGAACGATCATTTTATTTTTGATACACGGGTAACAAAATTATTAGCCAAATTGACTTAATGGCCTCTAGAGTCCACAAACTTTGGTGGAATTCAATCGTTTTACATATGATGAGAGATCATGCAAACGTCTTTCTAACGGTAATAATTTCATTTTGATTGAAGGACATTCAATGACATATATGGTGCTTTATCTTTGAATTAAGTGGTAACGCCAATTCATTTAAGCTATCATAACTTGTCCCCTGGTATGACTTGCTAGTGAAGGCCTATATGCACAAAGAGAGCACATTGGACGTGACATGATATGCTCCATCAATAATGTGATTTCCTTTATTAATGACATTTTAAAGTGGAAAGTTAACATAGAGAGAATTTTGTCCGCTATCGCTGGAATTGACCATATAATGTAAAATTAATACATAATCTTTGACGATCAAAATACGGTATAGACTACTGGTATACCATTGTATAACGTATATACCGGTACCTCATATATAGATTCCTATCATTTGATTGGTTAAAAGTGCAGTCATTGAATTAGATGCCCTCCTTTTTAAGAATTATGTAAAAACTGAACTATTCCCCGGGCAATAATAGTCTTTTTGCTGAACCATGAAATGGTCTCAGCCTATAGTAGTCTATGTTACTTCCTTACTTACTCCCTTACTTCCTTACTCAGCAACCTTTTGGTCTGAAATGGACATATCTCTAAATGCCACGTGAGGTATGACCCCATGAGTGGTGTCATATGAAAGAGGAAAACATAAAGAATATAATAAAAATATTTCCAAATGTCAGAGGTCATCCAGGGATCACAGGGGTCAAAAAAGGTCATTTTAACCAAAAATGCTCCGATTGAGCTTAAATTTAAACGCAATGATCCTTATGACATTCTAAACATGTTTAATATATTTTAAAATTCATTTAATGTCATTCAGGGGTCATAAAGGGGTCAAAGGTCAAGTTTTTCAAAATGCTCCAATTGAGCTGAAATTTAAATGCAATGATCCTTATGACATTCTAAACATGTTGAAAATATTTTAAAATTCATTTAAAGTCATTAAGGGGCAATAAAGGGGTCAAAGGTCAAGTTTTCAAAATGCTTCAATTGAGCTGAAATTTAAATGCAATGATCATTATGACATTCTTAACATGTTTTAAATATTTTAAAATTCATATAAGGTCATTAAGGGGTCATAAAGGGATCAAAGGTCAAGTTTTTCAAAATGCTCCAATTGAGCTGAAATTTATATGCAATGATCCTTATGACATTCTAAACATTTTAAAAACATTTTAAGATTCATTTCATTTAAGGTCATTAAAGGCCCATTCAGTGATTTGCTCATCCGGACGATCGTAAAAATCATCAAAATTCAGATTTTGGTACTTTTGTAATTGGCATAGATGTGCTAACATAGCCTGCTAGTGGTTCGGTCGAAAGCCGTTTATTTTAGACAAAATAAAGCATTTGCATGATTCTGGACTTTTGATACTGACAGTACAAAAGTCCGACTTCGAGATCGAAAGAAGCTCACTCTCCACGCACTAACACGCGTTATGTATTGTTTCTACTACTTATTACATCAGTAGCTACTATTTTAAACAAAATACACAATTTTAACTGTTTTTCATATTTGAATTGACCGTTAGTTTGCCTCGGTGACCTAACTGACCTTTAATTGCTTATTTTGTTTTCTATTACAAAAATTAAACGTCTGTTTTAAATCAATTTAGACTCTACTTACCCCGTTTTAGAAACACTGGACTAGGAAGTTTTTCCTGTCGATTAGTGATGCACTGTACTAAAAATCTCGATTTTCTCGAGTCGATCTGAGTTGAAGTAGAAAACCTTTCTAAAACTTCTGTTTTTGACTAATTTGTCGATGTATTCAGGGAAAAGTGGTTTAATGAAATTCTGTAGACTTATTCTTTATTTCTAAGCAACTCTGACAAATTTCCATTTTTTTAATGTTCCTGTGAAATCACTGAAAGGGCCTTTAAGGGGCAATAAATGGGTCAAAGGTCAAGTTTTCAAAATGCTTCAATTGAGCTGAAATTTAAATGCAATGATCATTATGACATTCTTAACATGCTTTAAATATTTTAAAATTCATTTAAGGTCATTAAGGGGGTCATACAGAGGTCAAAATTCAAGTTTTCAAAATGCCAGCTTTCCACGATCAAGGTATATTAAAACGGCAATTAATGAAACAGTCTTATTAAATTTAATACTATCCAGCACAGTATTGCTGCTTGATCAGATCGTCACAGTCATCCGCCTAACTTACCTCGTGGGCACAGTTGCTCTAGTTTATTTTATATTCTTTACTTTTCCTCTTTCATTAACACCACTCGGCCGGTCATACCTTTGTAGCATTTCGAGATTATGTCCATTACAGACTCCGGGTGACAGTGGTATAGGCCTACCACAATATACTGCCGAAGCCACATGGTTCAGCTATGGTGCGGTTATCGCTCTAGTTAAAAGACTATTCCACGGGCATAGTCATTTTCATATAATCGGTGTGCATCCCCATCAAACTCTACGCGCGCGATGAGTTGGCATTACGCACACGGCACCACCGCACTGCCTGCCAGTTGCGGTGACACGATCGGTTCATAACGAAAAACTCTCTGTGTAAATTTTACCCACACTGAGCAATAAATGTGCTGAAAGCCAAATTGGTCACTTGTGACATCTACACCAATTACAGTCCCGAAATGGTCTACTTTTTTGCCGACCTCAATTCCGAAACATTTAGTGATACCGTAGTTAAAAAGGCGATCCCCAACCCTTTGGTTACCTTTGGACGAATTTGCAGAAGTCTCCGTGTCTGAAATTCCCTGGTACAAACATCGAAAATGTCGCATTTCTCAGTCCCGGTGATGAATACTATATCCGCATTAGGGTGCATCAGATGCCCCTCATGTCAATGGATTCATCTGTCCCTAGTCTTAAAATGTTCCTATTGTCACAAAACTAACATGTGCCAAGTTTGAATTAATTCGGAGGTCGTCCTGAGGGGCCACCGAGAGCCTAAAGTTACAATGTGTGTTCCTATGTAGTAAGTTCGTTGACCCTGTACAATTCCAATTAGAAGCCGATCGAACAATTTAAAGTAGCTGCCATATCAAAACCGTTTGGATTTAGAAGCTCAAATCTTGGGAGCTAAGCGTACTGATAATCATCTTTGAATCTGTGATGAAAATCCATCTCCAAAGAAATGACTGTGTGTGTTTTATTGTCAAAAGCGCCCCACAGTCCATATTCTTGGGAAAATCTATAATTTCTGTCTTAACCAAGTGCTATAATACTTTATTTCACACTGAAAGTTGTTAATATGTATTATATATTGATCTAAAGTTCAGAAAATCTGCTTTGTAAAAGTGTAATGACAACCAGGACATCAACATTTGTAAAATTTGAGGTAAAATTACCACAAAATGCCTATTTCACTGAAATTTTGTATCGAGGGCGCTTGTGCCAATTCCACACATGCTCATTTTGTTGGTGATTAATTTTTATCACCGATTCGAAGATGATTATCTGTACTATAAGCGCAAAAGATTCAAACGGTTTTGATATGGCAGCTACTTTAAATTGTTCGATCAGCTTCTAATTGGAATTGTACAGGGGTCAACGAACTTTACTACATAGGAACACACATTGTAACTTTAGGCTCTCGGTGGCCCCCAGGACGACCTCCGAATTAATTCAAACTTGGCACATGTTAGTTTTGTGACAATAGGAACATTTTAAGACTAGGGACAGATGAATCCATTGACATGAGGGGCATCTGATGCACCCTAATCCGCATCGCTGTTTAGCCAGCAGCCATTCATACATGAATATGCATATCTCTGCATGACCCCTGTAAGGTCAAGCACGTGGCGTTAATTCCAACTAATCCGATCCACCGATTGTGACCATGTGGTCGGTTCATGAATATTTAATAAGCAGCTTGATACTGACGTCATATCTGAGGTGACCAGGAGGCATTTTGGTCAACTGAACTCGACTTTTGGTTGACATAAATCGAACACAATTTTCAATATAACGGGTAATAGAAGGATTTCAATTTTTTATTAATGAAGTTACTTGTAGTTTTGAGGACTGACAAAGTTGTTTTTGGAAACTTAGATGTTTGTTTCAACTGATGATGTAGGATCGAAAGGTGAGTGAATTTGTGAAGAGATTTCCTTGTTTGAGTGATAGTAGGATACGGGACGTAGGCTAAAATAGTACTTTGACCTGCTCTGACGTCTCAATTCACGCGGAATTATTCGTACCTGCTAGCTGCTTACCTGGAAACAGACATAAGGGGCTGTGCAATAATTATGAGCCCCGGGGGGTAAAATTTCCAAATGACTCGCCAAAAATCGCTGGCCCCCCCCCCTCTCGGCCTGCCAAAAATCGCTTGCCCCCCTCTCGGTTCGCCAAGAAATCTCCCCCCTTGCATTTGCCAATTTTTTGGATCCCAATTTACAAACCTTAAACGGTCTATATACCTGTTGCGAGCGCAGCGAGCAGGAAAATTTGCATATTTAAGCGTTTCCGTACTGTTTTCCAAGCCTCTTTAGAGCGTTTTATTTAAAAGAAAAAGCCTTTTAACCAATGAGATGACAAAAATCTATATTAATGAGGTAGGCCTATATAAAACAAATATTGACTGCTTTATTCGGGTCATGGTTAACATAATGGGCCCGCGGTGATCTCAAACAAAACCATGCATGCTAATAATAGCTAATAATGACCCGCTATGTCATGAATTATTAGCATGGTTTTGAGATCACCTGTCCTTGCCCTTGCCTTGGGCCTATAATTTTAACCATGCCCCTCATAGCAATCAATATTTGTATACAATACAACAGACAAAACTCAACTGAACTTTCACACCTCAAAGAAGGTTTTTTCCAGGTTTTTTCCTAATATTTCTACCCTAAACTCAGCACAGCTTTCACATTGCATCTGTCGCGAGTCGCGACAAACGTAAACAATGATCACCGATCGATCGATCAATCAATTATCTCTGTAAAGCTGCTAAATACTGACGTACATAATAGCATGCATTTCATTCAGTGTACGTTCGGTGATACGCAGTAAAAAATTACCATATCCTCAAACTCCTACTTCCTGGTTCGAGTGTTTTTAAATTTAATTTATGTGTCACTTTTAAAAGATAATAGTGTAGGTCATAATCAAACGATATTTGATGAATAAATTATATCAGTTATATCTAATGTAATTTAAATACACATCGAAATGTAAAGAGAGTGAAAAATAGAGATATACATTTTTGTTTGTTTTAAACTCTCACAGGAAATGTCATTAGAGTTTCTAGAAACTTACACGGTAGTGAAAATAAAAGTTGTGAGGCGTAGCTCGGCTAATCTGTGCATAACACCAGTAGTGCTTCAATTTTTACCTAAATATTGGATAATCTTAACACGGAAATAACATCAGATTGGAGGCTGTAGTTTCCTGGTTATCTAACCACGTCTACCATACCTGTAACAGCGTTGGTCATGTTTAGAATATTGTAAATTTAGGAAACACACAGATGCAGCACAGCAATCATGACTACCAACATGCGGCAGAGATTTGCACGAATGGGGCATGTCGCCAGGCGAAATATGGGCCTGTAAGTATCAAGTACTGCGTTTAAACTTGCTGGCAATGGCAGAGAAAAGCGGCAGTTGTTTAGATTTTGAGAACGTGTAAAGCATAAACATGGCATTAGGGTTCTGATTGGCTGACGCTGCGTGCTATGTTATGAAACTAAACTAAAGGCAAACCTAGACAGTAGACTCGCTTCGCCAGTCCTACAGTACATGAGTGCGGCGCACAGAGCTAGAGTTTTTACGAGACATACTTACTTGTCCCGCAATAACGGGAATTCCTTTAGCAATATCGGGTAATCCTGTCATAACAAGACAATATGTTTTTATGCTCTTCCTTCGGACTAAACGATTGAGTCTCGCAAGTTGTGAATAGCGCCATCTTTTTGTATTTTTTGTATTGTATTTGGGAAATCCCGCCTATTTTCAGGCGCACCACTGAGTAAGCAGTGTACTTTTAACATCTATCTAGGTATGCCAGGTGAATTCAAATTTGCCATCAAACTGCATCATTTCATTTTATATATCAAATTAAAGCCCTTGAGTAAAGAAAGCCAACACTGAAAACCTTTTTGTCATAGCACTTTCCGTAGCAAAGTTACATCTTGTCAAAGATTGACTTTCATCAAAAAGATTCTCCTAGCAAAATTCCCCAAAACAGCATTACGGGGTGTTTCTAGATCTTAGTCTCATGACGATAGCACCTTTTTTAATGGAACTGCTATCAAAATCTCTCTGAAATTCCACGTATGAGTCTCTCATCACCAAAAAAATCATATATTTGGGTCAAGTGAAGTATAGACAACATATTTATGAAGGTTTCCTTCTAAAAAAGCTTCTTTTTAATTTCAATGTAAATTTGTATTGCCGGTTTAGGCCATTTTGACTGACTAACAAATGTGTTAACCGAGGTTTCCCTGTGATACCTAATCTATCTATATCACCATTTCACAATATTACTATTAACACATCTAATCTACTGTACAGTCACTGTATTCACAACTACTACTGCCCTGGGACCTAGGGAGGGTAGGCCTACAGGTAACAAGCCCGGGGATGATCCCCCTACTCTTTTCGATAAGGCCTGCAACTTTTTACGTGCTCAGGTTTGACTCGTCTGACACACGGAACCGCCATTTTACGTGACCATTCGAACCACGAGACGCTGGGCACCCACCGTGTACACCTGCACATCTACACGGTGGATGGGAACGAGGAGAAATATCACAATTATATTCTACTAGACTGAAAGAGCTTATGATTATGATATTTCCGACCTATTGGAACTATTTAGAGTGAGCAACAAGGATCGGGCAGGATGGGGTTTCGAACCACGGACCCCTCGCTCAACTCTCCCTAATGGTCCAGCGCCTTAGACCACTAGGCCACCTCGCCCTCTAAAATGTTCATTTCCATCATGTTCAGCGTGAAAAGAACCCTGAAGTCGATGTTGGCTGGGGGTTACGGTAATGTGGGATGTTACTGATATTTTGCTATTTCTTGTTTTCTATTGAAATATCCACAGACAATTTGAACAATTATGCAATACGTTTTTAGCAACGTAAATATAAACAATTTTTTATTTTCAAGACTTTATAATTTTATATTTTATTTGTTCCAACAAAGAATTTCCAACAACTGAGGAGTCAAATTTTACTATAGTTAATTTCAAAATTTCAAAACAAAATTTATAAAAGTCATTTTTAACCACATTCCACTGCATACATTTTCAAAATATCGTGCTCACATTTGTGGAATTATATAATATAAGCTGTTAAAAAAGTACCGTAGCATAATTTGCTGAAAACTGAATCAATTCCCATCAGGTTTTCTTTCAGTGGGCGCCATGATGCTTATTAATATTCTGACGTAAAAAGGTCATAGGTTGTGTATTTGTAGGGCTGCTAAGAATACGCAATTGCGTTATTTGCGCCGCAATTTGCGTATTTTGGCTCCAATTGCGTTTTTTGACATTTTTGAAAAAATCTATAAAAAAATTTTTTTTAAAAAATTGGAAAAAAGATACAAAAAAAATTACAAGTTTGTATCCAAATGGGACCAATTTGTAATTTCCTACGATACGCCGTACCTACTACAGACTGGCTCACACCATTTTGTCTGTCTATGGGTTTGCGCAGGTCAGACATTTGAAAAATTTCTTCAAAATTTATCAACGGTACATGTATATAAAATTGGTACCCACCTTACATGTTGTGCTTGCTAATTAAGACTCGGTTGAAACAAAATTAAAGATCAAATGCATTTTAGTGTCCAAAAAGGCAAAATTATTGTTAAAGATCATCCAAATTCTGCACCCTTGCGAAGGGTGCAGAATTGGAATCGGGAATAAAAATATCCGATCTTTGCGATCAAAAACACAAAATTACAACTTTGGACATACTATTGGCAAAAGACATTAATTGCCAAACAATATAGAATAGAACATTTGATGTCAACTTGTGGCGAGTACACAAAATAATTCCCATTCAAATGCATGGGAAACTGAAAGTGCATATTAATCAAGGCTACATTGTAGGCAAAACTCAGTTAACACATTTGCTAGTCAGCCAAATTGGCCCAAACCGGGCCCCAAACACAATACATATTTATATACCGTATATAGAAAATTAAAAGAACAGATTATTCAAGGAAACCTACATATGTTGTCTATACTTCACTAGCCCGAGGTACTCACACCTCTGTCACTCGATTTCCACTGTCCTTCTCCGTATGAAGGTCCGAGCCTCCTAGGCATATCTGATCGAGGGTATGAGTTCAGTGCGGCTGCCTCCACGGGTGCCCCGCTTTTTGCAATAGTGCGGGGGTCATGGCCCTATGGTGAGGAAAGAACCAATAGGGCCATGATATGTCAGGCTAAAACTTCACTTGACCCAAATATGATGAGATAATCGCATATGTGTACATTAGGGTTGGGATTTTCGGGTAATTTTGTGCCCGGGTACCCGTTTATTTTTCGGGCGGGTACCCAAAATTAAAAAAAAAATTTGAATTGAATTTGAATGCATTTTGGAATACAAAGTATCAATTTTCATATTTTCAAATACAAAACATCTTGAATTTTTTTTATTTTTTAATTTTTTTTTAGGTCAACCATGAATGATCCTAGCATTTAGGTCTAGGTCCAGGGACACTACAAAACCGAAAAGAAAAAAAACTTAAAAAAAAAAAAAAATATATAAAAATTCCCGGGACTCGGTCCCTACCTTAGTGTACATCCACATCAAAACGATGCACTTGACGTCTGCTACATGTGTCTCATTTCACATAATAATAAGGAATAAATACCAGACTCATCTCAATCTCTAGTGAAGTATAGACAACATATTTATGTAGGTTTCCTTGAATAATCTGTTATTGCTCTGAAGATTGTTGTTGCTAGTGATGTAGTACTACTGTCTGTTCAATTAGCTTTGATTCTTGTATTTTTAAGATACGGTATTTGAAAAAATATAAAATTATGGTCAAAGTCATCAAAGAAAAGTGTCAGCACAGCCTTATACCCAACATGATTTATACTTTTCAAATTCCAAAGTTCAATTTGAAACCCCATTTCATTTCAATTTTGGTCTTTTCCCGGTCTTTTCCCACGATATTTTTTATAACAAGCCGTAGAATGGCGGGTACCATAAACTTTTTTGAATCAATCCATTTAGTGTAATGGGGACGATTGTCATAATAATTAGATGCGCTGAGATAGTATTTATTCAACCATCCCCATCAGAAAGTATTGCCCAACAAAACAGGTATAGGCCTATTTTCGTGTTGAAACATTACGTTATTATAAAAATGTGAAGATGAACTAAGGTTTTAGAATAGGCCCAGTCCTTGCATATTTATTTATTTATTTATTTATTTATTTATTTATTTATTTATTTATTTATTTATTTATTTATTTATTTATTTATTTATTTATTTATTTATTTATTGTGTGGATGGGTCTGAGAAGGTGTGAGCCTAGGCCTATTAAAACCACACATTTATTTTCAATTTGGTATTTCGTTTTGTTTGTGAATATAAACTATGAGAAGAAGATGTGGAAACAAAAGAACTTTTGTACAAAAAAATATTATTTAAAACAATGACTTGGGTTACAGAAAACAATTCTTGTAAAGTCGCTGTATCTGAAAATGTCAAGCAAATGCTGATATTCTTGGGAAAGAATGGTGGTATTAAACAAAACTCAATTACATTGTATCGATGAAAGCAGTTGAAATAAGAATGAAATCCATGATTTTAATGTCATTGTTTAGGAAAAAATAAAAATAATGCTCGGAATAATGTTATGCATAAAACGTAATCGCGCACACCTCACAGAGCTTCACCTAATTTCGTGCAACGAAAACCGGTGGACCATCATATCACCTAGATAGACCCTATCCAATAACCGAACGCCAAGCAGTGGCGTAACCAGTGGGGTGGCCGGGGGCAAGCTGCCCCCCCCCCGGCACAAAAAAACTGGGAAGAAGAGCAAAAAATTGGGAAGGAGGGAAAGGGGGAAGGGGAGAAAAAGAGGGAAGAGAAAGGGAAAGAAGAGAAAAAGAGGAAGAAGAAAAAGGGAGAGAAGAAAAGAAAAAGAGGGAAGAAAAAAGGGAAGGAGAAGAGAAATTTGTACTCTGAAACACTGACTTTTTAGCTTCTAATATGCCAAAAACCATGAGCTTCAGGGGGCTCCGCCCCCTTGACCCCCGCTGGGGCTTTGCCACTGGACCCCACCAGGGGCCCTAAGCCGGGCCCCTGGACCCCACCCGTTAAACGCTTCGCGGCAAGCCGCTGGCACATAAATACTACAACTTCGGATCAGAAATTGGGAAATTTTTCAATCTTGCCCCCCCCCCGGAAGGTCAGGTCTGGTTTATACGCCCCTGCGGAACGGTATAACAATTGAAATGGCAGGACAGATTGGTGTTAATTTTTTGCTAAATTTGATAGGGTCTATGCCCTAAGTTGAGAATGGACTGTCCCACTCGATTTGTGAAAAGCTCACGAACCCTTTTGGTGAACACAAGTAACTGTCTAAAATGAGGCAAAATTGAAAAGAAATGGGGGTTTAAATTGAACTTTGGAATTTGAAAAGTGTAAATCACTTTGGGTCTAAGGCTGTGCTAACACTTTTCTTTGATGAGTTTGACCACAAATTTTTATTTTTTCAAATATCTTAAAAATGCAAGAATCTAAGCTAATTGAACAGACAGTAGGACACATTCAGGGTTCGCAAGTTTTTGCCGCAGGTAGAAAAAAAATGCGGTTTTAACCGCTTGGCAAAAACAAAAACTAAAAAAGTGATTTATAGTTCAGTTTTTTTTTTTCTCAAAGCAAATTATTAAAGTACCAAAATAATTTTCTGAGTGTAACAAGGCCTGGTTTTAATTTTAAAATATAAAAAAAGTCCCTTCAAAAGCCAAGTTCTTAACAGCAACAGCCGAACTGGACTTCAACGAAGATTTCACTGACAAGGCCTACTGAAGTTAAAAGCTTCATGTAAGACATGTTGATAGGTTATTATATCACTCATACATAAATTCTAGACTGTTCATTGGTTGATTACCATTTATCATTTTTACTATCACCCTCTCCGTGTGATAGTCTTTACTATCATAGTGCTCTGCCAGTAGTGCGCCTGCGCCAAGCCGTCGCTGACTCTTGGACTCGCCGATTTAGTTATGGGATGGACCCCAAAATGTGAAGTATATCACGGCAAAACATGGTGTTGCAGTGTTATGTTGATGAAAAGATGTATTTCCTACCTTACATAGTATTTTAGTAATAGAATTTATGCATGAGTGATATAAAACAAATATTAACTGTCTTAAATTAGTGTAATGGTCAAAGATAATCACTTTCGGTGAAAGATGTATTGTTCCATTCCACTCGCTGCGTTCCGGCTCGTGGAATGGAACAATCCATCTTTCACCTTGTGATTATATTTCGACCATCACACTCATAGACAGTTAATATTTGTATATTGTATCACAGTAATGAGTTGAGGAAGAATTGCAAAAAATGTGCCAAATAACTTAGCCTCACTCATGGACATGTTAATTAGAAAACTAAAACAAAAGGCTTTTTAAATTGCTTTTAAAATTTGATAATTAGGCTAATCTGGTTTTTAAAATGGAATAATTAAACTAACTCTATCATAGCCACTATGGAGTAACAAAAAGTAATGTTACAGCCTACACTGATATCAATTTGTTTGTTTGTTGCACCTGTATGATACTGGCAACATTTTTGATTGTTTGTATTAAAATATAATGTCAAGTGAGGTTAATTTTCAGTCTTTTTCCTTTATTTTATTTGATTTTGTAGCATCAAAATGGTTTTGACCAGTTTTGACCACTTTTAGCGGTCAAAAAAGGCGGTTAAAACCTGGTTTTAACCACGCTGGTTTAAACCGGGCGGTTTTAACCGCCAACCCTGAACCAGATCCCTAACCTGATCAACAAAAGTCTGAGTGTTCTTTATATGATGCACTGTTTGGCCGGTGAGAGGTGAAATTATGTCAGCGACAAATCGTTGCCAATTCATACGTCACCGAAAAAGCAATCTGGTGTCGTGTACAGCATCCCTTGTAAAGACTGTGACTCCCTATACATTGGCAGGTCTGGACTCTGGGCGTACATGTAAGCTCGAAAAGAGGCTAACAGAACATAAATCCAAAGTGGCCAGTTCCAAGTCAGTGATCAAGGAACACATCAACAGGAGCAAAGGACACCAGATTGACTGGTAGAACGTAAAAGTGTTCGTCCAAGGCCTTGAAATTGTGTGCCCAAATAATTAAATTTGAGGCCTGTTTACCTCCCTGGGGTGGGTTATACGATACACCTCCAATCCAAATCAATCTGATGAGGGTTAATCTAAAAGTATACATGTACTAACTACTATAGTTAGACCATAAATCCTTATTTCAAGAAGTCCTAATGATCCACCTTTTAATTGAATTCATCATGCATTATATATAATAGCAAGCACTCTTCATGAAATTTGGTGGAAAGAAGTATGCATAACATTATTTTTTAATTTAAAAAGGCAACAAGGAGACCGCATCATGAATATATAAAGTATAAGCCCTTGCATCACTTCCATCTTCTATTTGCCAGCTGCCCAGTGTCCCCGCTATGCAGGAAATTAGAGTTGGGCGACTATCACTTTTTTCCTAGTCGACTAGTCGGCAGCAAATAGTCGCGACTACGACTATAGTCGCGACTATCTGTGGTTAAAATTGGACTGAAAAATCGGGTGAAAGATTGGTGGCAATTTAGTATTTATAATGTATGATTACAGGACCCGTGATTGCCGGCATCGCATCACAGTTTGCTACACAAACCAGCACTGTTGCGACACAAATTGCTACACTGTATCGCACGTTTGCGATGCAAATATTTGACTGTAAAATGCTGTAATATAGGCCTAACTTTTCTGTTCAATTAAATTCACTTGCCACTTTCCAGCAACAGCACAAGAAACTTCATATAATTTCTCAAACCTTCAATATTCCAATAGCGATCTTCGTTCGTTTCCATGTTTTGCTGTGCATGAAAATATGTAAACATGCCGGCAGTGCATATTTTCCATGGTATGCTCATGAACGTGTTGCATCGTGCATGTACGATTAACTTTCACCTCAGAACTACGTCACCTGACCTCATCTAGACTACTGCATTTGTCGCTACAGGGGTGGCATTGCAACATTACGACTGTTTGTCAGCTAATTTGTTTATTTTCCTGTTGCTTTCTAAATATTCTGTTACCACAATAAGCATAGCTTTTTGAAATTACGTGAAAAGTACTTCTAATCTAATAATATTTTCCTAAATTTTCCCTTTTGGAAAACACTTCTCGGAAGTTCTCGCTGTTTCTTTCCAAAGTTGAAATAATCTCATACCTTCAGTAGTTGGTACAAACACCCAACCTGGGTCTGTACATGCACGCTATGACGCTGCTACACCTGTTATCGCTGCATAAATTATAATCATAATGAGATGTTCGACAGTTCTAAAGTAATTTGAGTTTTTTATTGGTTTTTATCTTGTGGGAAAGTAGTTCGACAACAAGTCAATAACACCAATTTAATGATGATTTATGGACATTATGATTACTTGTTGGTTAGTGTTACTATTGGTAAGACAATGACTAACATTTTTCACATTTTTCGCAGTTTATATGTTAGTATTTGGTTGGTTTTGGTGCGAATAACTGGCACTTTTAAAGTAATTTTTTAACACAAAAATATACTTGCATTAGTCGACTTTTGGTTTTCAATAGTCGTAGTCGCGACTATCAGTAATAGTCACGACTAACGACTATTGGCGACTTAGTCGCCCAACTCTACAGGAAATGTTGCACTACTCTTAAGAAGAGCACATTTTTTGTGCACATTCCCACATAATGGCGCTCTGATTTCAATAGTATGACATGGCCTAGTTTTGAACTTAAAGCATCTAGAGCTCTGCATCTAGATTTCTCCTTATTCTAGCTGCTGTATGTGTGAGTCATCTCCTATCATGTCTCAATGTTCTGTAATGCTTTGGTGCTTTCCTTATACAGTACACACATGTACACTCATGCACAAAGACATGATCCAATACAATAATACTTGTTAGCAGACAATGAAAGAAAATATATATTTATTTCCCAGAAAGTTACTTATTTCTCAAGGATGTAAGTTTTATGGGTTTTTTCTACTGATTTCTGTTTTGTTTAGTTTTCCGGATCCGGAATCCGGATTTTTTTTCTAGGGAAAAAAATTGAAAAAAAAGTTATTTATTTTGTTTTTACATTTCCGCATGTGAATGGTGATATTTCATTTGGTTTTTTTTCCCTTGGGGAGGGTAAGATTGGGGGGTACAGATTTTTGGCAGGCCAAGAGGGGGCAAGCATATTTTGGTACGCATTTATGGGGCACCTGAAAATAACACGCTCAAAAAAGGCTTAGGAAAACACTACAGAAACGTTCAAATATATGCAAAATGTCCTGCTTGCTACGCTCGCATCATATATCTAGACCAAGTTTGCAAATTGGGAACCAAAAAATTTGGCATGTGACAGGCCGAGAGGGGGTAAGCTATTTTTGGCATGCCATTTAAAATTTACCCCTCCCCCTCATAATTATTGCACAGCCCTAAAAACCAAAGATTTTGGAAAATGTACCGATTTATTTCAAGTTTGGCTGAAATGTACATACAAGGGTCATTCAAAAAGTTCTACCTCCATCATCACATCTCTGTTAAGGGTTGTTTTACAATCAGGGTACACTGTTTGTCTCACTGGGGGTGAAAAAAGAAGTGTCTAGTTTTTCATAAATGTCTTTGTTTTTGCATTGTGGATGGGTCAAATAGGAAATCTGTAAAAAATTTAGGCGTCAAGTGTTCAGATTTTTAAGTTATGCCAGAAACATGTTTATGATGTACATGATTCTGTATACCCAATTTTTCGGAGAGGACACATTTTGATTTGGAACCATGACTTCCAACTTTCAAACATGCGATACATGGAAACTAAGTGCAAGTGGGCTAAGTGTTTATTATATGTTTGTAGGATATATATTAGTGTTTTTCAAGAATATATAATTTTAATCTTTGGTCAATTTTAACTATGGATTACTGAGCCTGAATTGGAGAGGACATTTTTGACGGAATTTTCAACGTAAATTTGAAGAAATGGCACAATTAATAAAACAGTCGCAATCTTATATGGTTCTCAATTTTTAATAATCATGTTTCAAACAGTACTTCTGAACAGTCAAAATATGTTTTCATGTTATTGCTGGCAGTGATATTTTATTTGCAAAGTTCACCAAGGTCAAATGAGACGGCTATTTTGTCCCAAAATGATACAGAAATGTATATTTTCATCATTTGCTAAGCATTTCAAACAGTTTCTTCGTGGCTGTAGGTGGAACTAATAGGGGCCAATAATTAGGCATGGAAACTTTTAATTTTCAGTAAAACTTATGTTTGAAAGAGGACACAATATGGTGCTCAGCCGAAATGTACCCTGATTGTAAAACAACCCTTATCGTATGTGCCAGGCAATTAAAATTACCAATGGTTATAAAAACAATGGTTATAATCTAAAAATCTAAGCTACAAAAGAAATGTTATTTGATGATATTGATAATGTGATTTTTGGTTATAAATTTAGATATATGTCGGTTGAAGCGAAAACAGATTTGGTACATCGGAAACAGTTAAAAACTGAAGCCAAAGCTTTGCACAGCCCCTCATTGCAGCTTTTGATAATGTCCATACAAAAATGTTTACAAGATGTGGTTGTTCAACTACTTACTCCGGATAAATATTTTGGTCCTTTTTGAGCTCCCTGACATGCCTTGGGACTTCAATATAGTGGGATTGAGCACTCTTAATTGGAAAGATAAGTCTACCTGAAAATAATACTGATAAATAAATAAGTAAATAAATAAATAAATAAATGAATGAATGAATGAATGAATGAATGAATGAATGAATGAATGAATGAATGAATGAACGAACGAACGAACGAACGAACGAACGAACGAATAAGTAGGGCCTATGCCTAAATAAATAAATAAATAAACTTTATTTTATTTTCATCAATGTTATTCAGTCACGATTCATTTCTGACGTTATTCATGTGTTGTCATGATTGTAGTATATTCTTATAATATAATAGTATTATGTTGTATTGAAAACAAAGCTTGTAAACAGCTCCCGCTTCTGCTAAAATAGCTCCTGGTTCCTTGGCAAAATCAAGTGATCACGAGCTACTTTTTGCTCAAAGTAGCCCCTGGTCTGGATTCCCCTCTCAGAAGTGAGAGGGACATACACAAGCGCACGATACTTACCTCCCACGACCTGATCTATGCACAAAACGAAGTTTGGGACCACAAGAAACCCCTGTACCACAGAAAAGGTTTTGGCACCCCGGAGAACGGGATGACAACGCCCAGGTGTTGGTATCGCCCAACACTAACGAGATATCGCCCTCACCAACACACTTTTCTTGCGACCCTCTACGTGACGACGTATGACTTTCTTGAGGGGTGGAACGCATAACACGCGGGAAGGGCTCAGGTCGTGGGAGGTAAGTATCGTGCGCTTGTGTATGTCCCTCTCACTTCTGAGAGGGAATACACTCGCACCTCTACTCTACTTACCTCCCACGACCTGATCTATGCACAGAATACCACTGAGAGCTAGGAGGTGGAAGAAAGTCGTGAGAGGTAAGGAGGGCACGCAGTGCCAACTCCGCTCAACCACAACAAAAAACCACCCAACCCAAGGCTCGCCTAATGTCCTCAACCCGATCCCTGGCGGCCTGCAAGCAGTGCTGAAGTACCTACAGCTGAACGACTTGCGAGGACGTCCTCAAGGTAGGGCGACTGGAAGGTGGTGGGGCTCTTCCAGCCTGCTGCGTGAGCACCTCCCTTAAGGACGCCCCAGAATGGAAGGCCCAAGAGGCCGCTTGGGAACGCAGTGTTGTGACACCTGACTGTGACAGTGTCTGGGGACCCGTCATCCGTTCATGATGTCTTTGATGGGCGCAACGGATGACGGAGGCAACCCAGTGGCAAATGGTGCTTTTAGTGGCCGGCCTAAATGACCTGGCCGATGTGATAAAAAGCTGCCTGATGCCCCTCCCCTGATCTGCTCGGTGCGCTTTAGGTGCGATCTAAGGGCCCTAACGGGCATGACGGTTTCTCCGCCTGCCCCGAGACCAGGACCAGATCAGGGAGGAACACCGGGGTAGAGAAGGACATGATCTGGTTCTTAACCAAAAATCGGGTCCTAGGCAGAATAGAGACAACCCCGTAGGTGAAGCGTAGATGGGGCTCGTCGATCGACAGTGCATGAATATCAGAGCAACGACGGCCGCAGGCCACTGCCACTAAGAACACTGTCTTTACCTATGCGAAAAAGGCATGGTTGAACTATGGTTAACCATGGTCAACCATGGTTCAACCATGGGTTTTGACCATGGTCAAACCATGGTCAACCATGCTTTTGAAAAATGGCACCACGGCCAGAGACCATGGTCAACCATGGTCTATCTAAAGTGACCATGGTCAACCATGGTCAAAAACCATTGTCAACCATAGTTCAACAACCAGGGTTTTGACCATGGTCAACCATGTTTTTGACCATGGTCAACCATGTTTTTGACCATGGTCAACCATGGTCAACCATGTTTTTGAAAAATGGCACCACGGCCAGAGACCATGGTCAACCATGGTCTATCTAAAGTGACCATGGTCAACCATGGTCAAAAATTTGCATGTTTGACCATGGTTAAGAAACAATAGCAATCAAGGAAGAAACAATAGAAAGAAACAATAGCAATCAAGCTTAAACTTTAAATTAGCACCCGATAGAGGGCAGGGCCTGAAGAATGAGGGAAATTATGGGTAAATATTTAACAGAATAAACTGCATAATCATATTATTTAGATTTATTCCGTTAAAAATCTTATTTTAACTTATCAAATTACTAGTTTACTGGTGTCAAATATTTATTCACAACGTTGTAAATACGCATTAAATACGATTAATAACAACAGAGGGCGCTTTTTCTCATTCACTACCCAGAGTCAACCATGGTCAGGTGAGGTGATGACCATGGCTGACAATGCTCAGCCATGCTAAAGCATGGTCGACCATGGTATACTTAAAAGTGACCATGGTCAACCATGGTCAGGTGAGGTGATGACCATGGCTGACCATGCTCAGCCATGCTAAAGCATGGTTGACCATGGTATACTTGAAGTAACCATGGTCAACCATGGTCAGGTGAGGTGATGACCATGGCTGACCATGCTCACACATGCTAAAGCATGGTTGACCATGGTATACTTGAAGTGACCATGGTCAGGTGAGGTGATGACCATGGCTGACCATGCTCACCCATGCTAAAGCATGATTGACCATGGTATACTTGAAGTGACCATGGTCAACCATGGTCAAGTGAGGTGATGAACATGGCTGACCATGCTCACCCATGATAAAGCATGGTTGACCATGGTATACTTAAAAGTGACCATGGTCAACCATGGTCAAGTGAGGTGAAGACCATGGCTGACCATGCTCGGCCATGCTAAAGCATGGTCGACCATGGTGACCATGGCAACCATGGTTGACCATGGTCAAGCCACCATGGCTGATCATCGCTGACCATAGTTAACCATGGTCAACCATGTTTTGACCATGGTTGACCATGGTTGACCATGCTAGCACGGTTGACATTTCGCCTAGGTAGTGTCAGGTCCTGCAGCGAGAGATTCTCGAAGGGCTCAAAAATCTCAGCTAGATATCGCAACACCCACGGGAGGTCCCAGTCCGGAACCAGGAGTGGACTGGGCCTCTCCGCGAATATGCCCTTAATGAGGGCGGAGAGGGCTGGACCCGAGGAGATGGTCATGCCTCCCCAACGCCGTGATGGACCGTGGCTATGACCGTCCTGTACGCTTGGGCGGTCCGAGACATACAACCGCCGTGGAAAACTTCTGTAAGGAAGTCCGCGTCTTAGTCTACAGGGGCAGAATGGGGTCGATTTCTCGACCGCCCACCTCCTGTAGAACCGCAAAGTCGCTAATCGTAAGACTCTCGAGTCGTCTGTCGCCTTGCCTTTGCGGGAGCGTGGCAGCTGACTCAGAAATCCCTGATACGCCAGACAGTGAGATGGAGGTTGTTGATCACTTCCATCTGACCTGCTGGTGTGGCGGAACGGACAGAAGATCCCTACGGCGAGGGAGGCTGACTGGCTCCCCCACTAGGAGGTCCAGGAAGCGGGGGAACCACCACTGCTTGGGCCAGAGAGGAGCGATAAGAAGGAGGAAACAGCCTGCAGTGCGGGCTACCTTCTCCAGCACCCGAGGAATCAGAGCAATGGGAGGAAAGGCGTAACCGAATACGCCTCCCAGCTCTCCCGCATGGCGTCTCCGCCTATCGCCTGGGGGTCTTGACCCCCAGGAGAAGTAGGTCGGAAGTTAATGGTTCCGATGAGACGCAAACAGGCCGACATGCGGGCGATCTGGAAGATGGAACGGCAGACTGCTGGATGAAGATGCCAATCTTCTGACGCTCCCCTCTAGGCCAAGCGCGTGGAGGACTGAAGTCCCCCTCGGGACAGCGAATCGGCCAGGGTGTTGTCTACACCGGCCAGATGCTCCGCACGGAGGGAAATATCCCTCCGTTGACACCACAGGAGGAGGGACACCGTCTCCATGCAAATGCTGAGACTTCTGGTGCCTTCCACCCTGTTGATGTAGGACACAACTGTCATGCTGTCGCTTCTGACCAGGATGAACAGGCCGTGAATCCGCCGGCCCAGCTGGCGGAGGGCGAGGTAAATGGCCCACAGCTCGAGGAGATTGATGTGTCTCCGAGCTTGAGTCCTCGACCACCGCCCGGAGAGCCTGATGCCCTGAAAGTGGGCTCCCCACCCTGACTTGGGATGCATCCGTGGTAAAGACGTGGGAAGGACGGGGTTTCGGGAATGGAACGCCTAACTGAACACTTGGCTGACCTATCCACCAGGAAAGGCAGGGAGGAGATGCCGAGGACCGGAGTCCGGAGGCTCAAAGGATGGTGCCACGTTCGATACCGCCCGAGGAAGTACACCTGTATCTTCCTCGTGCGTAGCCGGCAGCCTGGAACCAGATCTATAAGGCTGGCCATCAGCCCTAGAAGGCGAAGCCACGACCGAGCCTGGACCGATGCTGCCTGCCTGATCTGCAGAGTGCAGAGCCGAACGTCGGCGATCATCTAGCCTATAGGAGAAACCCGGTCCCTGGCGAAGTCCATAGTCGCCCCCAGGAACTGAGGCGACTTGGATGGGGAGAAGACTTCTGGTGGTTTATGATAAACCCTAGTGACTCGACCAGCCTGCACACCCCCCGAACATCCTGGCGCAGACACTGCGGAGATGTGGCTACCAACAACCAGTCGTCTAGGTAGACGAAGATCGTGATCCCCTTCCTCCGGAGAAACTCTGCCACCGACTTGACCAGTCGAGTGAATGTCCGGGGCCGTGGAGAGGTCAAAGGAGAGGACCCGGAACTGAAAGGCGGTACCGTCGAACACGAAGCGAAGCCATTTCTGGTCTGACTTCGCAGATTGGTGCGTGGAGGTATGCATCTTTCAGATCTAGGATGACTCCCCACCAGCCTGGCTGAAGGATAGATAACACCGCCCGCAGCATCTCCATCCGGAAACGCGGGGCCTTGATGTAGGCATTCAGGGGCTTCAAGTTGAGGATTGGGCACCACTCTCCGGATTTCTTTGTGGTAAGGAAAACGTGGAGTAGTGGCCTGAAAGGAAGGCCCTGGGAAGAGGTCTGATGGCTCTTTTTGTTAGGAGAGCTTCGATCTCCTCAACCAAGGCCTCCCTCTGTAAGGGATCCAGCGGAGACGGGTGACTCGAACCCCCGGAACCGAGGGGGCGGAAGGTGAACTCGATCTGGTAGCCTAGGGACACTGTAGCTAGGAGCCATCGGTCGGAGGGCACCCCCGCAAAGCCCTGGCAAATGCCAGGAGACGACCGCCCACTGGGAGTGGGCGGTCGGGTCCCGGAAGGAGTCAGAACCGGCGTCCCGACCACGTCCGCCATAGGCGGATGGGTCGCCACGACCGTACCGTCACTCTTGCCTCGCCCTCCCTTGCTTGCCGGCGTAAGGGATCCGGCGGTTGACCGGTGGACCATGGCTGCCGTCGGGGGTCGCTCTACCGTCCTGGACGGACGGGAGGCCTTCCGACGGTCGAGCCGTGGAACCATTGAGTCGACCGCACACGGGAGGACACCTGAGCAGCGCCCTCGCCGGGGCACTCAACCCGACCGCAACAGGTGCCGTCGAGGAGTGGCCGCTCGGGCGCGAGCCAGGCCATTGCGCAGGGGGGGCCGGGGCTGCACACCCACCAACGGCACTCGACCCGGACGCCGTAGCGCTCAGGGAGCCGCCGTGAGGGTATGAGCAACCAGCTGCTGCTGTTGAGGCACCTGGATATAGGTCGGGTTGGCTGTCAGAATTTTGGGCCGAAACTGCTTGGTCGCTAATGTGGCCGATGCCTTTGGTTGGCTGGCCTCCTTAGCAGACTTCAGCTCTCTTTTATCAGAAAAGTTGAGCGCATGGGCAACCAAGGCTCGGCGCGCCAAGACAGAACGGGTCGAGATACGAGCGAAGTGCTCTGCCGAGAGATGATTGAGGTCTGCCAACACATGGACTGCCCTCAGTGTCAGCTCAGGAGACAAGGACATTTCCTTGTCCAGCAAGCTCCGTGCTAGATGAGCACTGGCGAGCTGTTGGACATTGGAAATGAGGAGCCCGTCCCTGGCGAGAGACGCCAGTGACCGTAGCTCCTCATCCCGGGCCCTATCCCAGGGAGGCACCTTGTGGGGTGCCTTTGGTCCAGCCTGCCTGGGGGCTCCCTCAACTCCTGAGAGGGGAGCTCTCCGGGCGACACTTGGTCCCCTTATCCCGTTACATCTGGTGATAGGCCGCCTCCGGACAGAGGGGGGTTTCTAAGAACGCCACATCCTCTGTAACGTGGGGAACGCCCGTGCCAGCCACGGAGCCGGTCTACCTCACCCTTATCCTGTACGGACGTGGTGAGTGCTTTGATGTCACGTGATAAGGGGATGAATGGCATTGACTGGGGGTTTATGGCTTAGATGGCTTTGCCGCATACCCTAAGTCGGAAGCCAGTTGCGGGGCGTCTCAAACTCCAATCGCATCTTAGCGTCCGATAGGGACGGCTGCGAAAAGAGCCAAGGCGTGGCGTAAGGAGCCTCTACCGCAACTGGTCCTCCTTGGAGCCCTGAGTCGGTGCTGGGAATGAGTAAGGGTCCCCCAGTCTCGACACTGATAATAACTCCACTGGTACCGTCCAGGGGAGCCGGATCGGGCTGAAGAACCCCTCCCCACCGTGTTGGCTCCTGAGTGGGGCCACGCTCAGGACCGAGGCGGCCCGACCGATCTGCGGTCGAATGTAAGGAGAAAGCTTGAGTTTCTGCAGCGAACGCCGAGCCAGCTAAGCTCGGGGAAGATGTGGGATCTGAGCCTCGCGAGCCTGACGGAAGGAAGGACCGGGTCATACTACCAAGCGGAGGAAAAGACGAGGGGCCTGAGATCAAACGCGAGAGAGAGAGAGAGAGAGTAGGATCGACCCTGTTGGTCGGCCACGGTGAACGTGTCTGGCCAAGGTGCTTGGCTCTGCAAGGGGTTACCGACCGAGTAGGGTTGCTGGGAAGCTCCGAGAGAGACCGAGAAGGACGCCGAGTGACTGACAGGGTTGCGATGAACCCCAGCGGGATATCAGAACCCTCTCTGTCTGTCCTGGGGAGTCGAAAAATCCGAGAAGACTCTACCTCTGTCTGAGAACCATCCTGAAAGCTCATCATAGCTAGCATCTATGCTAATCGCATCGGACTGCGGATCCGGGCCCGTTGAGGGCAAACCTGGACCCACTGGTCGGGTTACCGCCGAGGGCACCTGACCGGGATCTTTGCCTAACAAACCAATAAGTTGGTTAATGCGGTATAACGCCGACGGGTCCGGAAGCGATGAGATGAGTGTTGACAGGGCCTCAGCCTGAGATGCCGAGCACTGACTGCTCTGGGATCTCGAATGCTCAACCATCGGGGAGCAGCTAGGACAGAGGAGAGATCGATACCCGCTCTGGCCAGGAGCCGAGCGTAAGGAATCCGAGTGGCTGACCGGTGGACCGTAGCTGTCACCGGAGGTCGCTCTACCGTCCTGGACGGACGGGAGGCCTTCCGACGGTCGAGCCATGGAACCATTGAGGTCGACCGCACACGGGGAGGACGCCTGAGCAGCGCCCACGCCCAGGGCACTCAACCCGACCGCAACAGGTGCAGTCGAGGAGTGGCCGCTCGGGCGCGCGAGCCAGGCCATTACTCAGGGGTGCCGGGCTGCACACCCACAGACGGCACTCGACCCGGACGCCGTGGCGCTCAGGGAGGACGCCTGAGTAGCGCCCGCCTGGGCACTCAACCCGACCGCAACAGGTGCAGTCGAGGAGTGGCCGCTGGCGCGAGCCAGGCCATTGCTCAGGGGTGCAGGGGCTGTACACCCACCTCACGGCAATCGACCCGGACGCAGTAGCGCTCAGGGAGCCGTGAGGGTACGAGCCACCCAGCAACAGAGTGTGTGAGAGAGAGAGACCGTCTCTCTCATACCTGGTCTCCTGGAGCTACCTGCAATGGAGAAAGGATAAGAAAACAATCATGTAAACTCCCTCTCGTCTCCGAAGAGACTGAAGGGAGGGAACCCCGGCGTAAGAGGAGGGGATAAGCAAGAGGGCCAACCTGCAATGGGGCCACAGACTCCCCAAAGGGGAGGACCCCCTCCTCTACCGCCAGAGAACCCAAAAAATGAGAAAGCGCATGGGATCCAAAAAAGTGAACACGAGATCCCCTACTACTGAAAGGTGCGCATGGGAACAGTTTTGACATATGCCCCCGCACTATTAAGCGAAAAAAACGCGAATTTTAAGCTTACTGCATGTGCGAAGAAAAAATGAGTCAAAACACCGACTACGAAAGCCAAAGTAGCCGGGACAGAAGGGGAAATCGCCAAAAAATAATCCCGGCGACCTCCCTGTGGAATTACCAGGGGGGAGCCGAGTGAGAACCTATGATTATTTTACTTGGGCGGTCTCACGTCGGCCACAGAGACTACGAGAAACTAGCAAGAAAAAAACATCACAAATGGGAAAAAATCTTGCTAAAGTTACAGAAAATACCACAAGTGATAACTGATACTTGCGTAACAAGTTACTCGGAAAAATAAGCCTCACGCTGCTACGATATTTCTCAACAGAAATTGGAGCTCTTCGTAAACACGTCCTGGTTGGTCGCAAGAAACGAATTGGTGAGGGCGATATCTCGTTAGTGTTGGGCGATACCAACACCTGGGCGTTGTCATCCCGTTCTCCCGGGGTGCCAAAACCTTTTCTGTGGTACAGGGGTTTCTTGTGGTCCCAAACTTCGTTTTGTGCATAGATCAGGTCGTGGGAGGTAAGTAGAGGGTGCGCAGTGTATCTGCTTATTTTGAAGCTTGCTAAAGATTACTCAAACTTTATTTAACATCCAAATTGTAATTTGATTAAATTGTGTATAAATGGATACAATCCTTTGTTATTGTTGATAAATAATAATAGTTAGATTTGGCATATTCCATTCTTGAGGGGTCCAATTTGTGACATGCATTTTTGTGGGTCTTTTTGGGCCTAAATTCCTAAATTATCTTTACTGTTTGAACTATCTTTATTTGTGCTCAATTTAGATGCACTTATCTTTACATTTTGAAACTTTTAACACCAAAAAAATAACTACACAATATGCAAAATATTGTGAATTTCTATGATTTTGGGTTTCACATGTAAATGGGGACACCAAGGGGACACCAAAAAATTCGAATTGAGCGTGTAGCGCGAGCATTCAACCTCTCTGGATAGTATAAAAGCAACAGAGCCCGAAAGTAGTGCTACTGAATTTTATTCTAAGAAAATTATATTTACTGTATGAACAATGTAAAGGGACACCAAGCTCATTTTGTGCATTTTCTCAAATTCTGAAAGAACTTTACCAAATTTTATAAAGTAACTGAACAAACCCTGCTCCAGCAATACATTGAACTTTAATTTGGAAATAATATACATTTGTGAAAAATATTTTTAAAAATCATTACAAGTTTCACAATGTAAATATTTTTGGGGGACACTAAAGCACTTCATCAATTTTCAAACCAATGCATTTTTTTAATTCTTCACACTTTTGTAATCAATTTTATTTCTCTTGAAAATCATGCAAAGCCCAAACATTTAAAACAAACAAATAACAATAAAATAACCAATTTTATGGAAAATACATGCAATTGAAATTTCACATGGTAAATGCAAATGGGGGACACCAAAGTTTACATGTGATACCCATTTTTGATGAAGTCAGCATGAAGAGAACATACAATTTGAATGTAAGAAGTACATATAAGTTTATTATGGAAGATCTACACATGAAAATTGAGTTAAAAACAAGTAGGCCTACATAAGTAAGTAACTTTTAAAATGTAGGAGGAATGAGCATTTATAAACACATGTTTTATTATGTCCTAAAAATTGCCTAAAATTAAAATTTTTTACTCATTTTTGTGCAAAATACATAATACTGCAAGGTCGTGAACCAAATTTCAGGTATTTTAATTTGTTAAATGTTAGTAAGAGATTAAAAACAAAAACATTTGGAAGTTCACCATAGAAAATTGCTAAAATGGCACATGAATGCACACACTGCTGTAATTTGCCATTGGACCCCTCAAAATGGAATATGCCATTTCCAAGTTTGAAAAAGCTTGGGTTTGATAATATAAATGTGTCTGTGTGAATTTGTGGCATGGGAGGAAGTGAAGATGATTTGTAGTCTGTATTTTAGCATGCTCATGGTGGATCTGAGCAATTAGCATGGACTTGTAATTGATAGCCAAGAAAGTGATGTGTCATTGAACCTTGACAGCAAGTAGACCATTGCAAACTCAAGTCTACATGTAGGGGAGATTGGGGTTAGTTGAAACATTTTTCACAAAATCATCTTTTTAACACAAACCGATTACTTTCAAGAAACACTAACCATATCAGTATAAACATATACATACATGCTACAAGTACAGCCTTAAACTTCATTGGACCTGCTTATGATTATTCATATAATCCAATTTGAAAAAAAGTGTTTCAACTAACCCCACCCCTGGGGTAAGTTGAAACATAGGGTGAGGTTAGTTGAAACACGGCTTGTAAAAATTTCAAAATAATAATTATTGTGTTGTTAGGGTTATACTTCCCTTGAAGGCACCCTTTAACATACAATCAGTGTGAAAAAATGAATAAATAAATATGTGAACACAAGGTGACGAGTGTCACCATGGACCAAAATATGAGAAGCCTAAAATATTATAAAATGTACTTTCTGTGTGCACTTTTTGCTTGTATTATTGCTTTTTAACCATATTAAAGCAATATTGAAGAAATGGTAAACATGTTACAAATTTTTAAAAAGTCAAATTTTTAACCATATTTTTCTATGCGATTTTCACGTGTCAACTAACCCCACCTCAAAAGTTTCAACTAACCCCAATGCCTATTTTTACATTTCAAAGTTCCTTACACAAAATAAGAACTTTTATTTAACATTATTCTGGGACTTATTACTAGTGCTTATGATACTCAAAAAATAATCCCCTGAATCTTCAAACAACATGGAGATAACGCATCTTTTCTGAGGGGTATAAAAATTAGTCAGTAAGTCAAAAAACAGATATTCCTTTCCCAAACCAACACTGGTGGGGCATCAGTGCTGTTGCTAATTTGGTAGATGACCCTTACTAATACCTATTACTAGGTGCCAGTATTTTACCAAATTAATTTTTTGTATCAGAAAAAATACAATGTTTCAACTTACCCCGCGTTCCAACTAACCCCAATCTCCCCTACTCCTATTCTTGCTGCATATTGATCCAAATACTTGATACATATTTTCTTTAAAATGTTATAACTTAGGCCTTAAAGGAGTATTTCGTGATCCTAGCATCCTCTATTTATGTCATTTTTCATTAGATATCCACGAAAAAAACCTATTCCCAAAATTTCAGTTGATTTCGATTTTGCGTTCGCGAGTTATGCATGATTATGTGTATTACACTGCTCCATAGACAAAGCGTTGTAATTTCGTTCTGGTGCACCAGAACGAAATTCAAATTTCACGATATCTTTGCTAAACGAATTAATCTGTAAGAAATATTTTGCACATAAACATTATGTAACCAGAGGTTTCCAGTGGTATAAAAATCTCAACTTTTTTTTTGCGAAAAGTGGGGGATGAGGCTGTGGATCACTAAATGCCCTTTAAGGGAACTGAATGAGCATTTTGAGCGTTTCTACAGCATTTTTTGTGGGACATGAGAGCACATCAGACCTATCGAATTGCATTCTGAATACTGAAGAATGTCTTTCTGATATCAAATAATTTTCATTTTATGAAATTCACGATATAATACAAATTTTATGACAAATTATTAAAATTTTATATTTTTCACATTTTGGAGATATAACAGTCCTCGAAATTTAATGATATAGTCTTAAAGTGTATGTACATGTAGCTGGGATGAAAAGCCGACGATCAATTGAAAATTTTGACCTTTCATATTGAAGATATGGATTTTTTTTTCCCAAAAGACCTAATTTTTTTTGGTGTTTTGGGAAAAAAATCCATATCTTCAATAATGAAAGGTCAAAATTTTAATTGATCGTCGGCTTTTCATCCCACCTACATACACTTTAGGTAGAAATCATCAGATTTATAAAGTTTACTTTGAGTACTGTTAAATATCAAAAATATCAATTTTAATGATTTGCCATAAAATGTGTATTACATTGCTAATTTCAAAAAATCAAAATTATTTGATATCAGAAGGCCATTCTTCGTATTCAGAATGCAATTCGATATGTCTGATGTGCTCTAATGTCCCACAATAAATTCTGTCCAAACGCTCATACCCCTTCCTTAAGAAATGTCTGTACTGCCCTTTTTTGATCAACCCAAAAATCATACTTTTTTCTATTTTAATTTTCGTAACTATTATATTTATTTGTACAAAATTTGCAGATTGTTTTGCCTGTTTGTAATTTGTACTGCACAACTCTGATGTTTAAAAAAGGAATAAGCCTAACAAACCTTATAATTTATTAATCATTGTTTACCATCATATTTTGTGATGAACTCGCATACATGTATTTGAAATAAATTTTGAATACCAGTATTGTGTGCAATTTTTTAACTGTGGTGCATTTAGAAGCAAGGTTCAAATCCAATAATGTTGCGCCCTTGTTTGTAGCATATAATTGCAGTAAATATTACGATATACTAGTACATACAGATCTGTAAGTGCATTTCAATAACATGACAGTGAACACATACAGACTCAGTACACCGGTCGATCTTACCGTTTCCGATGTTGATTAAGATACTTCTTGCATTGATCCCGAGATGCGGAAAAACCAATAGTCATTTTGTCCCACATAAATGAATAAATAACAAAAACCCCCCGATCCCCCGGTGGACTCACCCAAAAGGTGACGTCACACCATATGATCGTCCCTTATCCTCCTTGGTCTCCGACTGACACAGACGTGCCTATCGATTGTTCATAGCACTGTGTATCAATTTCTCGACCAAAGGCGAGATATACGGTTGTAGTTTCACACCTTAGGTAAAACCAAACCGGTATTGTTCGGCTGAGGATAGTTTTGACGGCATTTTCTGGCGAAAAAGTGACAAAAAACGATCCAAAACTTAGCTACATATCGTGCCTCCGCTTTGTATCACGGGACACACGAGCAATTCAAAATGGCCGCTGTTGACGCCATTCATTTTGTTTCCCACGTAAAACAACCATTGCAGCCTGTAAGTTACAATAGATGTTTGTACATACACATTGTATTTCATGTACGGTAGGTTATTGTTGCTATGTTAGGGTGATTACTCTATCGTTATGTCTTCATTACCGTCCAATAAAGACGAGGTAATCAGATATTCATACGGTGGGGATTGGTAGGGACCCGTCTGACATTTTAGTAATAAAGTTAGCCAGTCCTTACTTTACCACTAACGTTAGCGACCAGCCTCCGTGCTCAGGTTTGCTTACTGGGCTTGAGTCGCGTGTTGGGGGGTAGTGCCCCCTCCCTTTTCTCCTCGCTCGCCTCGGCCCTGTCGGGCTTGCCCTTCCCTGGTGACGGAGCGGGACCCACACCCGCTCTGTTTCACCCACAGGGAGTGCTCACGATCTTCTAGATGTCTTTCTTTTGCTTAGGACTCTCCGAGAAAAAGTGACAAAAAACGATCCAAAACTTAGCTACATATCGTGCCTCCGTTTGTATACGGGACACACGAGCAATTCAAAATGGCCGCTCGTTGGCGCCATTCATTTTGTTTCCCACGTAAAACAACCATTGCAGCCTGTAAGTTACAATAGATGTTTGTACATACACATTGTATTTCATGTACGGTAGGTTATTGTTGCTATGTTAGGGTGATTACTCTATCGTTATGTCTTCATTACCGTCCAATAAAGACGAGGTAATCAGATATTCATACGGTGGGGATTGGTAGGGACCCGTCTGACATTTTAGTAATAAAGTTAGCCAGTCCTTACTTTACCACTAACGTTAGCGACCAGCCTCCGTGCTCAGGTTTGCTTACTGGGCTCTAGAGGGTACAGTAAATAGCTTGAACAGCCTAGCTGATCAACAACCCACTTATGTCCTCGAGAGCCAGCGGAGCGTGGGTGATCCATTACCGTCAATGGGTCAATTACCCTCTCTTGATCGATCACTGTCAAATCAACAGGGCATAGCTCCATTGATTGACGCTGCCTATTCAGGTGGCGAGGTGATTGATCGGGGTATGCACGCTCAGCTACCCGTGGTACTAGGCAAGCTCCCTCTAGCCAAGGGACAGCCGGTATAGCGGGTACCCATACACACGGCTTGATCCCTTGCGGGGAACGGTGAGGCATGGGTACAGTGGTACACAGCCGGAGCCCTCACGGGCACCTACGCTGGAACCACGCATACAGCGGTACACAACCGGGAACCCTCACGGGTACCCATGCTAGTACCGCGCCGGTACCACGCCAGCACACAGCTTGATCCCCCAAACAGGGAACGCAGTGTGGCGAGGGTACAGCGGTCCACAGTTGGGAACCCTCACGGGTACCCACGCTGATACCGCACCGGTACGCAGCACCGCTTTAGTCGCCACAGTCTCTGTGGCAACAAGGGGGGAGGCGGTGCTGGTACTGCAGTACCATGGGGTTACCCTGGTGGCGGATCCTTTCAGGGTCAGCTGCCGGCTGGGTATGCCCGTGGTACCCGCCGCAGGGTGTTTCTTCCACGGCCTAGCACCGTGGCAAGTGTCGCCAGCGATGGCCACGCAGTACCAACATCAGCTGTTGACCAGGCCAGCCGGCATGGGGCTAACCCAGATCTTGATCAGGGTAGGCCCGCAGCTGCTAGCGCTAGGACGACGGCTGCGAGAGCATGCGGACCCAGTGGTGCCATGGCGGATACCTCAGGGTCTTGCGGGAGTACTCCCTCTTCTGCTGGCAGGTAGTCGGCGAGCCACACAGTGGTTATGCCTTCTTACCCGCTTTCAGATGCCCGTCCTCAGTTACCGCCATCATCGGAGCATGATACGGATACTGTGGGCGAGGGAAAGGAGTCGGAAGCTGAGTCCGGTAGTGACATCACTACAATCTCCTTCCCCGCTGCCCCGCGAGGGGAGCAACAGCACTGATCTTCCTCCGGACACCCCTAAGGGGAGTCCATGGAGGAGGACCAGGGATCCTTTCAGTAGGATGCTCAGCTGCTGCTTCCTCACAGGGGACGCCTGCACTCTCATTCCCGCAAACCTCACGGGTAGATATCGTGGGGCTGTCGAGCTCAGTAGAGCTATGACGCCGCTGCTTGCACGCTTCCTCTGCGGTAACGCGGGAGGACCACGGGCCTACCGGAGGGGATCCGAGAGGGACCCAGATGTCGTCAAGCGTATCACGCTCAGACAACATCTGAGCTCTTCCGCGAGGTGAGCCTATTAGCGGTGCTAACAGCTAGCCTCAACGAGAGCTCCATGGGCCTAGCCCATAGGGTGTCCACTCAGCGCCGGGGGGGGAGGGGCCTGCCACTCCAATCGCTCAACGCGATGGAAAGGCAGGGTCCTTTTTCTCTTTGGATGCTTCTACGCTACGGTGGAGGACCGTGCAAAGAAGCTACCAACGGGAGCACTCTGAAGAGGTCGGAAACTGCCCTTACCATGGGTAGGAGCTCCGACTTCAGCAGGCCGTGCACCACCAACAGTACCCGAGCCCACTACCTCTGCAGCACCCATTTCTGGGAGGCGCAAGGGTAGCACAGGAACAGCTGGCAAGCCCGAAGAAGAGCAAGCGCTCTTCCAAGGGAAGCTAGGCAGAGCATTCCTGGGGGCTCAGCGGTTTTTCCACAGGGGATCTCCCAGTGGACGACCGCTTTTGGCTTTCACCCTGAGGTGGGAAACCATCTCTTTGAGCGCCTGGGTATGGTCAGTGGTGAGTGGGGGTTACAGACTGGCAACCCAGTCTCCCCACATTCGCCTGCACATTTCAGAGGTCCACAGTAGTGCCGCCAGACGGCCCCCAGCGTCGGGCACTACTGACAGGGATCACACAGCTTCTCACGAAGCGGGCGATTGTCCCGGTCTACCCCCGTTCTGGGTGATCTTGGAGCCATTGGCTCCAAGGAAGACAGGCGACGGGAGCCCCATCCGGAACCGCAGGCTGTTGAACACGCTTCAGGCCCAAGAGGTTCAGAATGGGGACTCTCGCCTCGGTGCTAGCCTGCCCCATCAGGGGCATGGGAACAGCATCGCTAGATCTCTCGGACGCCTATCTGCATATGCCAATCGCCTCTCAAGATCGGAGGCATCTGCGCTTCTAGGTACAGGATCAAAATTACCAGTTTTGATACCGCCATCCGCCTGTCCATCTCTCCCAGGGTGTTTAACACTCTTGGTCAGAGCGGTGGCAGCGTACCTGAAGCACAGGGGTGTCAACATCAGTTGCTACCTGGACGTTTGGCTCATATACGGACGCACTCCACTGAAGACTACGGGTCTCATGGGGTTGATAGTCCGTAGGGTGCGGGACCCTGGATTTTTTGATCAGCTCAAAAAGTCCAGCGTGGTCCCGACGCAGACACCACTATTTGTAGGGGCCCAGATCACCCTCACGGAGGGGTTCAGCGGTGCTCTCACCCGAGCGGGTGATTTAACATGGTGCGGTGTGCCTGACTCTTGGCCGAGTCTCGGGCAAAACCGCTGTGGCATGGATGAAGGTGGTAGGCCTAATGGCCAGTATGGTAGACCTCGTACTGTACTGCCGCTTTCTCGTTAGGCTTACCCAACTACACCTTCTAGCCTGCTTGCAGGCCCAGTCGTCACCAATATCCTCGCGGTTCCGTTGTCGGAGATCGCGCGAGAGGAACTCTGGTGGTGGACCCATCAGCCCAATTTGACCCAGGGTGTCAGGCTCCGGCACCCCCGGTATGTCACGTAGTGACGACCATAGCATCAAAACGGGTCTGGGGGTCCACATCCACGGAGACTCCGTCTCGGGCCTATGGGGGCCATAGAGACAGAGTTTCACATCAACCTCCCTCGCTTACGAGGAGGTGATCGTGGAATCACATACCGTTGTCCTGACGGATAACACAACCGTGGTAGCCTACCCCAACAGACAAGGGGACTCCGGGCCACCACGATTGAGCCTGCATGCACGACACCTGATAGGGTGGTGCAAGTTCAGGCAGATTACGATGCGAGCGATACACATCGCGGGCGTCACCAGCATCCTCGCGCACAATCTGTCACGAGGAAGGGTGTCGGGACCAGCAGAATGGTCCTTGCTCGCAGGTCGCTCAGACAATCTTCAAGGGATGTACCACCCCTCGAAAGATCTGTTCGCATCTCATCGCAATCATCCACTGCCGGTGTACTGCTCCAGGGTCGCGGTCCCCCAAGCATTCTCCGTGGACGCTCTGTCCATAGACTGGGGAGGGATGACAGCTTATGCAGTCCCTCCGATCTCACTACTCATGAGAGTGGTGGCCAAGATCGGGTGGGAAGACTGCATTGTCATTCTGCTAGCGGCAAGGCAGCTGGCACTCCCGAGGTACCAGATCTACTCCGGATGCCCGGAGCGGAGGTACCCAGTCTATCACTAGAGCACCTGCAGTTAGCTGCATGGCCCTTACCAGGGAACACGCAGCGGAGGGATACTTTTCATCAGAAGCTGTTTTTCTCATCGCCGGGGCTAGACGGAAGTCTACCCTCCATACGTATAGCCAGAGTCTGGCTCCATACTACGCTTGGTGCAATGAGACAAATAGCTCTCCCGCTAGAGCCTCTGTGCTGCTAGTTCCGGAGTTTCTGACAGAAAAGTTCCAAGCAAGACTTCAGCGGGCCACTGGGGCCAGCTATAAGTCAGCTGTCCTCTCCATTCACCGAGGTTTCGAGACGGGTCGACTATCATAGCCGATGGTTACCTTATTAGTCTACGCCTCGACGGTATGTTCAACGAGTGTCTACCAAAAAGGAAAGTGATCCTCCTAAGGGATCCCAACACAGTCTTAGATTACTTTAAGGGTCACCCTTTTGACCTTCCGTCACAAGCGACGCTTAAATACGTAACTCTCAAGATGGCTTTCCGTTTGGCGTTGGCTTCGGACGGCGGTGCTGAGTTGCACACGGTCTCGAGGTTAGCTTCCGTGTTCACAAACACTGGAGCGACACTGTTTCGGGCGCTCTGTTCTCGTGATCACTTAACGGGCGCGGTGCATACCGACATTCGTCCCTCTCCAATCCCCAGGGTTGGGCAAGGTTCGGCTGAAGCCAAAGATAGGCTGGGGTGTCCGATAAGGCGCTGCAGCACTATTTCTTCCGAACACAAGCCTTGCGAGGGACTCACGACCGCATTCATCACCCTTACAGAGCCTTTCGGTCCAGCCGCTGTCGCAATGGCTGGTCCAGGTGTTGGTGGGGTCCGGGGATCGCGAAGGTTTCGGGTCCCACGACCCCCTCGACACGAGCTATCTCATCATCCTGGGTGTGCCGTTCGGTTGTCCCTTGAGGAGATCTAGCAGGCGGTGTCCCGGAAGCCACCTTCGCCTTCTCTACGATACTTCCGCTTACGTTAGTAATCAGAGACGGGCGGAGGTTTACCGGGACATTGTTCGGCGATCATAATACGGTGGTGTACGGGTACCAGGTTTTCAGACTATACAGAATACTCAGCATGGTAAGAACCAGTGTCGCTATTCTTAACCACCAAACTTATTAAGTAAGGAGGTTTATGTCTGTGATCGCGTGGTCTTTTTGTTTCCGACCGCTGGGGAAAATATTTTCTGACCTCGCGAAAACCATCGTTACCGCTCCCGATCCCTGATCAGATGCTGACCAATCTTGTACCTCCATCCGTCGGTTACTTGCTAGATCGATCTTTCAGATGTTGATGCAAGAAGTATCTTAATCAACATCGAAACGGTAAGATCGACCGGTGTACTGAGTCTAGTCCCAAACAGAAATGTTTGGTAGACTCATAACCGTGCGATCTTACCTTTCCGATGTTGATTATCCCGACCCCGCCACCCCCTACAAGTTTGGTCCGAGTAGGGGATCCCAAGTCGGATAAGGGATTTATCATATGGTGTGACGCCACCTTTGGGTGAGTCCACCGGGGATCGGGGTTTTGTTATTTATTCATTTATGTGGGACAAAATGACTATTGGTTTTTCCGCATCTCGGGATCGATGCAAGAAGTATCTTAATCAACATCGGAAAGGTAAGATCGCACCGGTTATGAGTCTACCAAACATTTCTGTTTGGGACTATTTATAGGCCAACAAGCCCTACATAATACATGTACAGTTGTACATACCTGGAAACACAAGATTTATCTTGGTTTCCTAAATCAGTGCATAGTATTTGTATCTAATCAGAGTCTATGTTTACATACACTGTTACCTCTCAGGGAAAACTATGCAAATACTTATCAGTAAGTACTAGAAACTTTTAATATCTTTCATACAAAAGTACTTTGTACTGTTTGATTTATTTTAAAATATTAAACAGAGGCAGTAGGAGCCTGGGATCCGGTATAAGAATAGCAAATTCAGTTATTACCAATGTGATCAGTAGATTGAGATGCTGGGAACTGAAGTTTTAACTTGACTCTTCATGCACATATCCTGCGCTTCATGTGCATGAGGGAGGGTGTGGGATAAATGCCCCCCCTACCTGCAATTTTTCAATGTAATTTGTAAGGAAATCATAGAAACAGTACTGTTCTTTTCCTCTCTTAGTTTTTATTTCCTCACTGCTTCAGTGTTGAAGACGCCAAGTTTTGGAAGTTTAACTTATTATATAATTAAACAAGTCTTCGTTGCCTCACAAATAAAAATACAAATTTGAGACTTTGTGTGTATGTTTTTATCTTTGTGTGTGACTTCAGGGTAAACTAAGTGATTTGTAATACTTTGTATTTTAAGAGAAATGTCAACAACCTCAATATTTTGTGATGGCAATCCTGGGATTGGGTCGCAATCTACAGCTGATCTATGTGAAATGTAAAAAAATATGAAAAAATCAGCCAAAATAAACTAAAACTTTTCATAACAACAGCGTTGTTCAGGAAAACATTAAAAACTTCGCCATATTTCTTGCTGTGTTGCTACTATTTTACACCCACTCACTACCGCAACAAAATTACCTACGAAGCCGGCGAGCACAGCGCCAGTGCATGTTTTTTAGCCGGCAGAGGAGTATTGGGCGGATTCAGTTCAATGCAGTACTGTCACAAATGATGCACAATTCACACACATGGGCTTGGGTTTGCATATACAAGCAACACCATTCGTTTTGTTTTACAAAACAAAAAATAAATGTATTGTGTAACATTTAATGTTTACCCAGTGGTGTTTTACATTATTTGCCAGGTTTTTTCTCTTTGAAAGAATGAAAAAAAATCGAATGGGCAAAATAAGCCTTCAAAAATGAAATGCGCACACACTATGGGAAACAAACTTTTTTTTTATTTGGCATAATTCTAGTTGACATCAAGTTTGATATGAAAAAGAAATTAGTCAGAACTGCACTGTCCATACATGTATATATGATTGCTCTTCTCAGATAATGTGGAGTGGGACATGATCATAATGATGTACAGTGCATTTTGAGATAGAAATCAGTTATTTTGAGACCATATATCGCACCAATGTGTCACCTTCATTTGACCAAACCTTTGCCATTTTTAACACTATCACTCAGCATTTAAAGTTTGCCAGTGTGCAACACCTATCTACTTTGAGGAGGTGGTTCTGCTTGAATATACTGACTCAATCCACTCTTCACTCACAGAGGTCACAGTTCCCAATGTATAATATACTGTGTGAACTTGTGAATTGACCTGGATATCATTTCAACTTCCTGTCATATCCCACAGGTCAATTATCAAAACTGGTCCAAGAACATCATTTTCATTTGTTTGTTTAAAAAAAGTCATCATCTAATCTGTTTGATACAATGAAAATCGTACTATTGCAGGGTTTTTGCCGTTTCTGGTATTTGCTTAGTTACCACAAAACCTTTGAAATGTTTTACATTTGCGGTATCTGTGAATAGGAAAGGCCAATGGATGCTGGAGGCTATTTAGTCTCAGAGTCTGATTCGGATTGATAGAGTGCAATTATCACAAACATCAAGTAATTATTTTGTCTGGCCTGCTAAAAGCAAAGGGACGTCATACTTGTGTGACTGTCATTTTTCACCAACCCACGTACATGTATTTTGCCTTTATTACCTATTCTAAATTACAGTACAAATTATCCACTCAATAGGTTTGGTATATGTGTACTGTAGTACCTACATACATTTGTTTGTTTTGTTTTGTTTTTAATCTAAAATTTTAGATTCTAGAGCATGATTTCTTTAAAAAAACCTGAAAGTTAATCTGCCTTACATACATGTATTACCTCCTGCTGTTTTTGCTGAACCATGAAATGGTCTCAGTCTACATTAAAGGAGGATTTTGTGATCCTAGCATCCTCTTTTCATGACATTTTCAGTAGATATCCATGAAAAAAGCTTATTCCCAAAATTTGAGTTGATTCCGATTTTGCGTTTGTGAGTTATGCATCATTATGTGTATACACTGCTCCATAGGCCACTGTTGTAATTTCGTTCTGGTATACCAAAACGAAATTCAAATTTGACAATATTTTTGCTAAACAAATTAATCTGCAAGAAAATTTTAGAACATGAACATTATGTAGCCAGAGGTTTCCAGTGGTATAAAAATTTCAATTAAAAAAAAAAAAAAAGTGTGGGCGGATGAGGCTGTGGTCACGAAATGCCTTTTAATATAACTTACTTCTTTACTTACTTACTCAGCAACCTTTTTTGTCTTTCTCTCTAATGTCTATGCTAAAATGGACATATCTCGAAATGTGCCAAGCAGTTGTGACCCTCCAAAAATTATGTCACATGAAAGAGAAAAAGTAAAGAATAGAATAAAAATATTTCTCCAGCCGATGTGACACTCATTATAAGACCTGGATCGATATTCCTATGGGTCCTTTTCATATCTCGAAATTCCAAGAAGGTATGACCCTCCCAAGTGGTTGCAAATGAAAGAGAACAAAGTAAAGAATCTATTAAACATATTTCCGCACCCAGGGGTGACACTCATCATACGACCTGTCACCTGGGTCATATTTGTATTTTGGTCGCATGTCAGAAGGTGGTCCAAAACTTACCAAAAAATGATTTTTGGATATTTTGGAGGTTTTGACCCTTTTTATTAATCAACATGACTTTTGAAGAAAAAAATATAATTCCGTTTTTGCAAAACGGACAGTTTCCTAATTAATGTACAGGATTCAATGTAAATTTGAAACTTTAAATGCATTTTTCTCCTTTTCGACTATTATCAGAGCAATTTACATTGCACATCATTGAAATAGAGTGTTTGGAATATTTTGTATCAGAATATGTTCCAAACATGATTGTGAACATCTTGGAGTCAATAAATGACTCTTTCAATAAAAGGTGTCTTGTATACAGGGTGCGTAAAAAGTACGTAAAATTAATTAATTATTTTTTTGAATTTTTAAGGACAACTTGTTAACACTTCAACCTACTCAATTTTGAATGCAAATTTTGAATTTGTCAGCAAATTTCACCCCAGAAAATGTATACTTTTAGCATAGTAGGGTGACTAATAAGCGTGCTATGGCAAAATGCTATTTCTTCAAATTCGATATTAGAAAACAATACAATACATAAGGAACTAGTGGCAAATGGTGGTCATAGACCACAAACCTAGCTGGGCGTGTTGGTGTTGTGGAGGTATCTGACCTCTGCAAAATGTCCCAAAAATGTTCCCCTGGTCATGAGGTTTGTTGTCACGGAGTTTGAGTTCCGTACTCCTTACAGATGTCCAGAAAATGCAATTATAAGATTTGACCCCAGATGACCTTTAGCCTGACCCCTGCAATATGTTCCAAAATGTTCCACTGGTCATCAAATCTGTTGTCACCGACTTTGAGCCTCGTACCCCTTACAGATGTCCAGAAAATACATTTCAAAGATTTGACCTAGAGCTGCATAACCTTTGGCCTGACCTCTGCAAATGTTCCCCTGGTTATGAGATTTATTGTCACTGAGTTTGAGCACCATACACCTTACAGATATCCAGAAAATAAAATTATAAGATTTGACCTCTGCATGACCTTTGAACTGACCCCTGCAAATGTTCCCCTGGTTATGAGATTTATTGGCACTGAGTTTGAGCCCCATACACCTTACAGATATCCAGAAAATAAAATTATAAGATTTGACCCCAGATGACCTTTGACCTGACCCCTGCATAGTGTTCCAACATATTCCCCTGATCATTAAGTTTGTTGTCACCAAGTTTGGGCCCATACCACTTACAGATGTCCAGATAATGCAATTGTAAGATTTCACCACTTTAATGACCTTTGACCCCAATTCTGTATGCAAGTTTTAGGCGTGTGGTATAGTCGATGCATATATGCAAATGACATCATTGTACTATATAATATGTGGCAGAAGAAGCATTTTGAAGGTATTTGGTTAAATACCGGAAATGCCCCTTTAATGACATTTCACCCCAATTCTGTTTAGACACTATGGGCACTGGATACAGCCGATATATATGTGCAAGTTACGTAATTGTAGGGTGTAACATGTAGGAGGAGAAGCATTTTAAAGTTTGTTGACAGAAGAAGAAAGAAGAAAGAAGAATCGGATAGAAAAACAGGACCTACATGTAGCTCGGGGGGTTGTAAACCCCCAGCTAGGTAATTACAAGTGCATTCCATGCAAATGAGCGTACCACTTTACAAGTACTGATACTGAAAATGTTTAAATGTTTCAGAACAATACTCTGATGTGTTACTCACAATTAAATACTTAAAACAGCTCCTTATTATGTATTGTTTCAAAGATATTCATTGCAAAACATGTCTGGGTATGACAAAAAACAATATTTCCATTCACTCAGCACACTCAACCTCCTCCTGACCCACCTGCTCCTGACCCACCTGCTCCTCCACCCCCGCAATTTCAAATGTAAACTGCTGCCATTTTTTTGTTTAAACTTCTATTTCATTGACATTTTCCACAATTTTTACCCCATCCTTCAGCTTTAAAATGAGACCTCATCTAGCTCAATAGGACAAGGGGTTGTTGCAGCATAACATTTTTCATTCCGCCCCCCATTTAGAAAAATGTAACACCTCCACCTTTTTAGGGTACGAACTTGTGACATGCGACCGTTTGGGTCCTTCTTGAAATGTGATGCGATCAAGCAAAATCGGTCGGAACTTGGAAATATTAAATTTTCAGTTTCTTATACATGTAGGATAGTAAAAAGCTGCATTTTGCAGAAAACCCCCTTGAAATTGAACAAGCAGTTTAAGAGACATGAGCAATTTAAGAGTTCTCAAAACAATAGAAAACATTTCCTTTGTTTGACTATATCTCAAAATCAATATTTCCTACTTTATTTTAAATTCACAGTGTCATTGGCAGTGTCACAGAAATAGAGTAGTTTTGTGCACAAGTTCCAATTAAATCCCAAGTCAAACACAAATACCCCTAATTATCATGCGTGAATAAAGATGGTGGTATAGTCTTCCTCTGTGACGATGCTCATTGCTATGTTGCTATCGTATATTGTATCAACATTGTAGCTATTAAAGCAATATGCCTTCCATATCTGTTGATTTAAATCTAACATACATCACATCATTTGATCATCATCAGCCTATGAAAATATTATGTGTAATAATGGAGTGGTACATGTCAACTTAGATAGGCACATTGATAAGGCAGCAGTGGGTAAATTTATGTCATGTTGAATCTCAGTTGGGTTGTGGAGATGCTGATATCTATGTCATGTCAATAAGATTTGGCATGTTTATATATTTTTAAGGCAAAAATGTAGAGTGTCATTTGAAATTGCTTTCTTTCATTGCGGCTCGATATTTTTCCTCTCTGTTATAAATAATAATAATTTTAGGCACATCCACACAATGGCATTTTGCTTTAGCAATGCAGTTCTCAAGCAAAAAAATTGCTGATTGAACTATCTGGAAGACTAATTCCAATCCCCAAGTTTGTTAAATAAAAAATTATTCCCAAATTTATCCCTCAGAATTCTAGGGTATTTTTGATATCGCTAAGTATAATCCTGAAGTGATCCTCAAAAGTGCTGCCGCAGCAATTCTCAAGTGCTGAGCTTTTACCTATCTTGGTTAAATATGATTTAATTTGGCACGCCATTAGAGAGGTCGCAATATTGCTTCCGGTTCTAATTCCAAAGTTGATATATGATGACATGATCAGGCATCACAAAACTAGGATTCCAGTCTTCAGTGGAGTTGTGTGGACATGCAGTCAGTCACTTTAGAATCACATTCCTTGATTAGGCAGATCTTCAAGAATTCCATGAAATCTAATCATGCCTATTTATTTGAATTATCATTTTATTATGCCTCCACCGGAGGTGTTTATGTTTCCTGGTTGTCCGTCATTCCCTCCGCCCATCCAAGGTTGCACGTGCAATATCTTGCACTGGTAAAGTGTACAATGTATGGTGATGCGATTTGGTGGAGGGGTGGCAATTGGCGCTCCTCAAATTCCATTAGGTTTTTGTAGCAAAATATGGTAATTAAGTAGCTAATTTATGCATATCAAGTAAAATAACCTTGTGCATAGATTATCTGGAGATCTGTATGGGCTACAGTGATTTAACTAGGTGGGAAGTAGCACAGCCTGACTGAGGTTCTTGACCTGATTAGATTTTCAGCGAAAAATATGCTAAATCGCAAGGTCATTTGGGGTCATCCAGAGTCAAATCACCATGTTGCAGGTTCAATGAAATTTGGTGGAAACAACCACCGTAGCAAGACAAAAATGTCAAGGTCATTTTCGGGTCATTCATGTCATCCTAGGTCAAATCGTCAAGTCACATTTGTAGGCCTACAGACAACCAAAAACTTAGACGGACAACCAGAAATTGTAATCTGGTTGTCCGCGGGACAACCATTTATTTTTCCTAAATTCGATCACTGGACATGATCACATTTTGAACATGTGAGGGCAGGCTTCATTAAGCTTACTTGTGATCCAAGATCCTGTCTTAACTGTGTAATCCAATAGGAAAATGAAGAAAATTTGGATTTTGACCCTCAAAACTCCAACCTGCATGATTTTTAGAAAATCTGCATTTGAATAATATTTGATACTATCAAGTAATGAAAGCCACATTTCATGAAACATTTGCGAAAGTTTTGTAAAATAGCCCTTCGTGCTCAAAAATTTAGCCATGAAATACATACACACATGTTATGACATAGGAAGCCATTGATAATGCTGGGACACACAATTTGGCCCATTTTGGGACATTCAGGCGAGCATACTTTTCCTCATAACATTGCCAATACCAGTACGACGGCAACTTCGTGACCTCTTTTGTTCGATAGAAAATTTTTACGGGTTGGTGAACACGGGTTACGTAACTAAATGTTGAAAATTTGGCCGGCAAACATGTTTTAGCGAAATAGCTCCAGAAATGGGAGACACGGTCGTTTTTGCTTAAATTGTGTACCATGATCACGGATAAGATACCAAACATTTGTGCAAAGAACAAAAAAGCGAGTAAAAGTTGAATAATATTGAAAATAAAGAAGCTTGAACATGTCCAAAGTGGCGGAAAATGAGAAAAATTGCATGTCACGATCACCAAAATGGTTATATCTACAACTATGAGCAAACGCCGGTCTTATGCTTTTCTGTAATGATAGATATTAACTAACTTGAGCTTGTATTAAATTTTCAGCGAAAATGAATGGTGGAACAATCGAGTCGTAGGTTGGAAAGTTACTCTCAAAGCGGCCCGTGTCTCAATCGTATGCGTGTCCCGTTAGTGACAAGTGTCACTAGCAAAATAGCAGCCGACCTTGTCATTATATCGAATAATAATCGTCAGAATCGTCAGTTGACTCAGTGATATTTCTTTATTCAAGTAAAATACTGCATTGACTTACAAAATATTGAAGTCAATATAAAAAGTAATATCACCTCATTTGACTGAACTTAAAAGCAGTTTTAAAAATATTATTGTTGATCGAGTCCCTGAATGAGAAATAAGATTGCAAAAGATACGAGTATGTTACAGCAGGTTGTGATGGTCTAGTGGTTGACGCCGTGGTTTGAAGGTCGACAGGTTGAAAGTTCGAATCCTACAGCATTTCTATTTTTTTCTCTCTTGTTCTGTTAGGCCTATGGTGTAGGCCCGTCAGTATTATGATCAATTAAAATATTTCTATGCAACACGTTTGCAATGTTTTTCTTTATGCGTAGGCCTACATATTAAAAAAATAAGATAAGCGTCAGCCATAATTTACAATTTCAAACCTGATATTTTTGGCATAATATTATTTGTAATTTTACACCGTTCTTACACCATACCCAGACATACACATAATTGGAATCAGCGTTTAGTTGTCTAGAGTAACTTTAATTATCTTCAATAGAACACCACAAGCGGTCAAGATAAAAAAAATGCTTTCTTTCATTTTACCTCATTATTTCTGCTTCAAATGATCAGAAACCCTTCCTGAAAGTTGTTTACTAATATCATAAATATTTTCAACAAAAAAAAAAACCGCTATGGTAGGGTTCGAACTTCCAACCTCACGCACTTCAGGCACGGACTTAGCCACTAGACCATCACAACCTGCTAACTTATTCTAGTACCTTTTGCAATGTTATTTCTAATTCAGTGTCTCGTTTAACAATAATCTTTTATAAACTGTTTGTAAGTTCAGTCAAATGGCTTGAAATTACGTTTTATATTGACTTCGATATTTTGTATGACAGGGCAGTATTTTGTATGAATAAATAAATATCACTGTAGTCAACTGGACGATCCTGACAATTATTAATCGATTATATGGACAAGGCCGGCTGTTAATTTTCCTGCTGACACTGGTCACTTATGGTCACGCATTTACGATTGCGAGGGGAAGCCGTTTTGAAAGCAACTTTCCAACCTACGACTCGATTGTTCCACCAATCATTTTCGCTGAAAATTTAATACAAGCTCAAGTTAGCTAATATCTATCATTACAGAAAAGCATACGACCGGCGTTGGCGCATAGTTGCAGATATAACCATTTTGGTGATCGTGACATGCATTTTTTCTCATTTTTTAGGCTACTTCACACACAATAAACATTCATTTTCTCCACAATAATTGGACTTTTACACGTTACTGTTTGCCTTATACTCATGTTTCATATCTTATCTATGGGCTCAATATGGAAATGAAGGGAGAAACCACTCATATATTCCATTTTTTTGATGTTTTCTGAAAAACTGTATTTGCCACCTGATTTACAACATTACGTTACGTAACAGCAAAGGTCACGCCGGTAAAAATTACCGGAAGTGAGCTAAGTTGCTGTCGTACTGATACATGATTGACCCCTCATTTTTTAAGTTAAATGATTCTCTTTTTAATGAAAGCAATTTTAGATGAATTTATTAAATTTCAAAATTTTATGAACATGCCTAACAAGAGCTACTTTTATCTTGAGTAGTATTCAAAAAGTGCATGTATAAAAAAAATATTTTGAGCCCTGTCATCATGTACATGTACAGTATGTACTGTGAGCTGGCACTTAGCAAAACTACTGTTGCTCCCCTTGTGGTAAGGGGTGTGGGGTAGCATATGTGAGCTCCATATGCTAGATGCTAGGCTCTTACTATTGTAAGAGATGCACCATTCAATTTTCAGGGGGGATGGGAGTTTGGGCCAGGCAGATTTTTTTGTGTGTATTATGCTCTAGAACCTGCTACATACTCATGTACATACATGTATGATTACTGTATGTAGAATCTATTCACAAGTATCCTCCTGATCAAAAAGTATTGTGAGTCCTGATCAGTGGCAAGTTGCAAGCAAATTATTTAGTGTAAAAATAAGAACCCATATTGAAGTGTATTCACTTGAATAATCAATTATATTTTGTTTGTTTCATTTTTATGCATTGCAGCACAGAGAAGACACAAGTTTTAAGTAATGATTTAAAAGAGGTAAGTACATTTCTCTCATAAATATATGTGCATGATGCATATTTTACCATGCAATTTTACAGTAGTAAGCACATCTGCATGGCGCCATTGTTGACATCAGTTTAAAAATCCAAATTAATTGCATTTTAACTGATGTAGAGTGCAGTTTTATTGGCCATTTCATTTTGAAATTGGTAAAGAGTTCATACAGGACTTTTTATGCTAATTGCATCAATTTTGCTCCTAGTTTTAATGACCAGTTCAAAGCTCGTGAAATTGAACTTAGCGTAAAATAAAATGCTGCACAGACTTGAATATACTTTTAGTGATGAGAGGCTTTTAAATGCATAATTGATGTGCATGTGGCCAGTTGTGGTAATTATAAGGTCAGAAATATGTTCAGATAAGGAATCCTGAATATTTATACATCGTGATTTTTTGTGGCAATGTCCAAAATGGCAATATGTAATCTAGTCCATGACTTGCTGCTTCTGACTAAAATGTGAAATTATCTGTGTGCTTCATAACAATTTGTTGTTGGTGTTGTGTTTTTCAGTGGGGAAGGGTCACTTTTTTACTGTTACTAGTTTTGCAACTACAAAGCTGACTCCTTCCTTTTCTGAAACAAAACCGCAGAAGTGGGGCAAAATAACAACATTTTAAAAGATTACATTCATTTATTAATCTTTTGGTACATTGTACCTAAAAGACCCAGAAGTCAGTCCAATTGATTTTGAGACAAAGCTTCTGTTTAATATTTGATTGTTTCCAGTAAAATGGGATAGGAAAGTTGAAATACAGTTTTTCAATTTCAAAATGTTGTGAACTTATAAAATGGACATTGGACAACATTAAAATTAGCAGATAAAAATGATTTTGTCAGCAATTTTCTCAATTGATCACATCACCTGTATTGTTTCAATTTTCTGTCCTCTCATGTTGCAAGTTCCCAAAATTACTTTGCATTTATATTCAATTTCTTTTTCATGATTATAAGAGAAAAACCATGACAGAAATTATGAAAACTTATTCCTCGTATGGGCTAAAAATAGCAGCATGAAAATATGCATCCTTACATTGTATTTGCTGTCATTTTACGCAGCATGTATGCATCTTGGCTTGAACCACCTGCAGCAAGTGCACAGAAAGCACTGCATAAATTTCATTTTCATTTCTAGTAGAGATGTTGAGTGTAGGTGTTATAAAGAGGTGTGAATTAAGTATCACAGACTGGTTCATGGTCACTATGTTAATTATTAATTTGTAATAAGGAACAATTTTGGGTGTTTCATATAAACCTATCTACCTGGAATATCACATTATTTTATGAGCATATACAATTACAAAAACAAAATTGTGAGATTTGAAAGGACTGTGAGTATACAATCATGTAGGTGTTAACACCACTGGTGAACTAAATATTAATTTGGGAACATTTTGCATGGCCAGTACATTAGATTGTTGGTCGTAATACACATTAACATATGATGTGAATTAATACGGGTATCAAAATTAAACATTCAGTTATAAAATAAGCATGATCTAACAAAAATAAGTCACATCTTTGGAAAATTGATTATTGAGATGTAGACTATAGGCCTATCCCAAAGCTCATTTTGTTTCATATTTTTATCTTGGGTAAAGCAAAACAACTTTGTATCACAGTAAATTGTAAATCATAATTCTGATGGTTCATATACTAAGCACCGGGAGAATTTGTGATGCGCAAAAAACACCGAAATTCACGAATTTTGGGTATAATCACGAATTTTAGGTTCGGCCGCGAATTTTAAAATTTTTCCAAGATATCCATTTTTAAAGTATTCATTTTCCAAAAAACGTAAGTTTTTACTAAAATTGAAAGAATCCATGGCGATCTGCAATACAATCCATGCAGATAAAAGCATCACAATTTTGACAGTCGTAAACATGAACCCGGAAGTGAGCACACGATTTGGGTCGCAGTGCCATCGTGTATAGAAACCAGAACATGATTGGCTGATTATCGTGTTATGAGTGGATAGATATCCAATCACTGCATTGGTTAGAAACTTTCATTGATTAATCGGTAGTATTGATTAATTTGTTTAAAATGAGCGTAGTTGAAAGCTGGTTGTGTTTTCGTGATGGCGAGTGTTGAATCACAGATTCTCAATGTGTTGAGAATCTGTGGTTGAATTCGGTGTTGAACTTGAGCGTAAGTTTGCTGAGTGAATGAGCCGATCAAGTTGACTGAAGGCATGTTACGGGAGTCTCTGCGCGAGTCGACTCGTGTCGAAATTCCACCCCTGCCGGAGAAGGATTTTCTGATTTCTGAGGAAAAAAAGAAAACATTAAAAAAAATTTTAAAAACTACAAATTTGAACTTTTTGGGGAAAATGCACGCATTTTGGGAATATTATGGACAAATCGCGCAAATCGCGAATTTTCAAAAACTGGTGCGCGAAATTTGCTCTCAAAAATCACACATTTTCCCGGTGCTTATCATATACCCTGTAAAATTGGCACAATAGGCCTACATTTATGAAAATATTAAAATTCAATTTATTTGTCTAGAGACTGCTGCTTGTGTGCATCAGAGGTATACAATTATGGTTGAATGTTAATTCCTGTGTGGAATATAATTATTTGTGTTGTCTATGAGTATGATAATGATTTTCTTAAATAGATGCTGGCTAAATAATTTTTGATGTTTTTTCCCACTTCCATTCACCAGGTTGAAAAGAGAGTAGAATTAATAGGCCATGCATGCAAGAAAACCAGCGCTAAACTACAAAATTGTCTACAAGGAACTGGGCAAGATGCAGAGAAAAGAACGGTAAGATTCATTGCCATGTTAGGCCCAGTATATAGTGCAATGTTTATCTGGGACATGCTGCACTTTGCCCAATGTGGTGCATGTACTGTGAACATAGAAATAGTCTTCTGATTGGCTAGTAGAATCAAGTCATGAACAGGGCTCAATAAAGTATTTTATTTCCCCGAAAGATTTTACATAATTTACTATATATTTCTTACATGGGAAAGCAAAATTTCCCTCCAGATCCAAAAATTTCCTTTCAAATCCTGAAAATGTCCCTGGAATAAGGTTCCTGGGTTCCACATTTGTTCCAGGTCATGAAATATTGCCACGTTAAAAATGTAAGTTCAATGTTTTCTGTGCGTTTCGCTATTGTGGCAATGAGCTATTCCAATTGAAATCCACACCTTCTGTAGAAGATGATATTTCTTTCTTAATTCCAACAGAATGTCACTGGTCAATCCAACTGGATATTTTGCCCATTTTATGTTAAAATCCAATTGAAAACCATGAAAAATTGGATGTTACACAATTTGGTCCCTTTCAGTATTTGACAAATTTGCTTGAAATTGACAAAAATCATCCACACCTTTCCCTTAGATTTTGTATTAAAAATTGTTGTATTTGGTTTGAATTCCAAGATGGTCCTCAAGAGGTAAAGGTTTCAAATGGAATAGCCCAATTTTGCCTCAGCCACAAAATATTGAAATGCACAACAAATTCTGAATGAAACTAATGATTGGAGTAGAACATCCCAGCAGAGAACCAAACATCACAGCAGAGAATAGATCAATACAAAACACATGCATGCACAAATATCAGACTAGATAATAAAGTAAATTGCTGTAAACCATAGACAAGAGCACACTTCCACAATAAATGTTGACAAGGCGCAACTCACAATGTGTGTGACACATATGGCGATGGAATTAACATTAACAATGCCTATGACGCGTACATACTACACTTCGGAGGCGCCATGTTAACATCGTGGAAATACGCTCTCCTAAAAGGTTTACAGCAAAATACTATAGTCCTTAGAAAGAGTGAAATCAAAGATATACTCGTGAGCAAGAAGTTTGGAAACAAATACTCAAAATTAATCAAATGTAAGTAAGGATACTGTTAAGTTTATGTCAATGTCATCAATTGAAAAATGTAAAATGATACAACAAAATTGAAAAAAAAAGATGAAAGACAAATATTAAAACATGTTTTCATTTTCAAACCAGTAAGTACTTAAGTGCTCCAACCTGAAATCATGCACATGTTGTGTGACAGTGACATTGCAGCCCATAAAACCACATATTTCCTGCAGTACATGTAAGGTGTTTTTGTATGGCGATTCCAGGGAAAAGGTGTGAAATCAGTTTTGGTTTTGACCTGTATGTTGAAGGAAACAACTACTATTTGCCTGCTTTCAAACTTGTGTAGCCATGTGTCAATGGTGCTTGAGCAACTACAATCAACGAAAAAAGTCTTGGAACGCTTGCGTGTAAATAACGGAAAACTGTCACCCCTCTCCCCCGTGCAATGTTGAGAAATACCAAAGTCTTCAGCGGTTCCCAATGTGTTCCAACATTGATTGATGGGGAGAGGGGAAGGGTAAATCATTGTTGTAGATGACATGCTTGTTCCCAGGCAAAATATACGTCATTTCCATGATCATATGAAATTTTGCACGAATTTCGACAGAGTGTACCAAAGCGTTCCAAGGACTTTTTTAGTAGATTGTCTCTGCGAATGCAAAATATTTCATCTAAATTTCGTTTTTGTCTCATAACTCAAAAACGGAATGTTGTATGAGCTTCTCATTGCACACGATTTGAGAGTGGATTATATGCTTTGGAATCATAACAAAATTGTTGATAAAGAAATTGGTTTCTTTAGGAAGTGGTCATTGCAATCACCCCCTATGCTAAAATACACACATTTCGCAATTATAGCTCTAAACTGCTCTAAAATGTCGTTTTTGTCCCATAACTCAAAAACAGAATGTTGTATGATCTTCATATTTCACAGGATTTGGAAGTAGACCATGTACTTAGGAATCATAATACAATTGTTGATAAAGAAATTGGTTGGTTCAGGGAGTGGACACTGAATCACCCCATACCCTAACATACACGCATTTAATGAAATTTTTATGCTATATCTCAAAACCAAGAAATCGTATCACGGCTCTAAGCTGCATGATTCCGAGTTGTTTAATTTATTTTTGAAATTAATATTTAAAGTTCACCTTCATAGCACTTGTCAGATAGGTGAACGAGCGTTACAAAACAGAAAAATGAGTTTTAATTAAATACTAAAACCGCATGTACGTTAAGATTGTAAGGAAGTCAATAATAAACTACGACTATCTTCAGTAGATAGCATTAACTTGTTTTTGACATGATGTAACAACTATCTTCAGCAGATTTGTGCTTCACATTTTTGTGTATGGGGTGTGTGTATAATGTGGGGGTGTGTGCGTGCGAGGTGTTGGGCGTGGGATGTATGTGGGGTAGGGCGGAGGGGTTTGTAGGACTATTATAAGATCACATTTAAATCGGAAAGTATTTCATTTGGGGGCTTTTGGGAAAGAAAGAAAGAAATAATTAAATTAATTAATCAAACAGAGAAAGAAAGGAAGAAAGACAGACAGAAAAAATAAATCAAAAATGTATACTTCATGTATTTATAATAAACAAATATTTTCACCGGGTTCACCGTCGCAAATAATAAATGAAACAGAAAAAGTAATACCGCCTGGGAATCGAACCCAGGACCTCATGTTTACAAGACCTATGCCTTAACCACTCGGCCACGTGAGCTTCGTGATTAAGCTGCTTGCAATTTGAACCTATAAGCGGTCACTTCAACCTTTTTCCACGTTCATGTTTTTATTTATTTCAAATGTCTTTCGTTCATTCATTCATTCATTCATTCATTTTTCTTTCTTTCTTCTTTCTTTCTTTCTTTCTTTCTTTCTTTCTTTCTTTCTTTCTTTCTTTCTTATTTCTTTCTTTCTTTCTTTCTTTCTTTCTTTCTTTCTTTCTTTCTTTCTTTCTTTATTTTTAATACAAAGAAAGAAAAAAAGAAGCATTGACAATAATGAATGCATAATTTAGCAACGATTCACGCAATTAAAACACGAATAGTCAAAGGGTGTAAAGTGTAAACCCATAATGGTAATCTGTAATGGTAAACTGCTGCATTGAATAGCGTGCATACTGAGCAGTTTGCCCTGCACAGGTGGTGTATGACATGCATTCCCTAAATTCAGTAAATTTTCATCGTCAACCGTGTAATTGAATGGGATTATTTTGAAATTTTAAAACGCTTGAAATATCACAAACAAATAGGCCTATGTTGATAAATAATATAAATACAAGCTAAAACCGTTGGGGTTCGATAATGAACCCCACAAAACTAACCGAGTATATGGAAAATACCATACGGCCGGGCGGTTTCACGGGTTGCCGGCTCGATCATGTCATCCGCCGCCTGGCCCTGCATTGATATTAATATATACGTATAGATATTTATTTCAATTCAAAATGGCAAACTGTTAACAAATGTCATAAATGCGATCAATTTGTCATTACTTTTGTATTCAAACATTCTCAATTGGTATAGCCAAGGTAAACGAACGTCACGCTCCATGAGATGCGGCCTAAAAACCATAAAATGGCGATTTTGGACCATTTTGTCATTATGGTAAACTGATCCACTTTGCCATTTGCACTATGCAGCTTTACACTTTCCCCGATACCTGACTACTATAAAAGACCAAAACTGATTACTTGATTGCGAAATTCCGTGGCGCGAAGCGGCTTAGTCCTTCGACTGGTAATCTTTTGACTATTGATTGATCTAATGGTTCGAGTCCCGTGATGGTCGATTTTTTTTCTTTAAGTGTATTCAATTGTTGTTTTCTTTTTCTTTTTTTTCTCATCGCAAAAAGCGTATTTTATTATAAATAATATTCAGAAATGAGTTGTTTCAAATTGTTACATCACAAGCTTTCTGATTCGTTCGGATAAGCCTATACTCAGCAAACGCAAGTTTTACAGAAAAACATTTACATGTTGGGTTATATTATAAAGGGTACAGAACGTTTTAATAAAATTCAAAAAAATGTTTTGGAAAACATGCTGCAAAACATTGTAATATTTTTTAAAAACTATTTTGTAGTGTTTTTGAATTATGAGACAAAAACGAGATTTTAGTCATAATTACGAAATGTGTGTAATTTAGCATAGGAGGTGTTTTCAGTGACCATTCCTAAATAATCCAACATCTTTATCAACAATTTTATTGTGATTCAAAGGGATATTATATACTCCCAAATCGTGTGCAATATGAAGCTCATACAACATTTTGTTTTTAAGTTATGGGACAAAAATGACAATTTAGAGCAGTTTAGAGTCATAATTACGAAACGTGTATTGTTTAGCATAGGGGATGGTTTCAGTGACCACTCCCTAAATAAACCAATTTCTTTATTAACAATTTTGTTATGATTTCAAAGCATATAATCCACTCTCAAATCGTGTGCAATATGAAGCTCATACGACATTCCGTTTTTGAGTTATGACACAAAAGCGAAATTTAGATGAAATATTTTGCATTCGGTAGAGACAATCAACGAAAAAAGTCTTGGAACGCTTGCGTGTAAATAACGGAAAACTGTCACCCCCTCTCCCCCGTGCAATGTTGAGAAATACCAAAGTCTTCAGCGGTTCCCAATGTGTTCCAACATTGATTGATGGGGAGAGGGGAAGGGTAATCATTGTTGTAGATGACATGCTTGTTCCCAGGCAAAATATACATCATTTCCATGATCATATGAAATTCTGCACGGAATTTCGACAGAGTGTACCAAGCGTTCCAAGGACTTTTTTCGTAGATTGTAGGTGGTGATCCAGGTTTCCCTCTACTGTTTAGAAGAACTTAAATTGGAATTGGAGTGGCATACCCCTGGCCAATTTTGTGCCTATTTTTAGATTTTTCTCAAAAAATATAGCGCATTGGTGACAAGTAAGATATGTATATTATAGGGGCAAGGGCCACAACTACTGCACTGGAAATTTTATTTCGGCACAGACAACAGTTGTGGAGTTACAGTCAAAAATGAGGGAAAACCAGTATTTGATCAGTAAATCAATAACTACTTGCCTTGAGTTGCTGAATTTTCAGAGCAATAGTTGTAGTCCTTGCCCCTACATCTTAATTGTCACCAATACGCTATATTTTTTGAGAAAAATGCAAAAATAGGCACAAAATTGGCCAGGGGTGTAGTACCCGCTTAAGGCATATTCATGGCAAATGGCACGCATTTGTGACCCATTACATCAAAACCAACCACTTGTCAGCTGACTTCAGTAGCAGATAACAATAAAAGATGATGAGAAAATATAAAGAAAATAAAAAAAGAAATTAAAATGGTTTTCTGTATCTGATTTCAATAAGTAAGGTGTCATTTTAAAGCTAAAAGATAGCATGAATTAAAGTTTTAACTTCAACACTACACTATTTTGCATTCACCTGGAACGTTTTCACTAGTCCGACTAGCATCTTCAGCAGATGGTGATGACGTCATGTGATAGCAGTTTATCTCCATTTTCATTTCTGAAGACAAATGATTGGTTTTGATGTGATGGGTCAAATTTAGCTATAGATAGAATACTGTAAAACAAGTTCATTTCTCAATCAGTTTAATTTCGCGAGCACCTCAGATTTGCAAAATTAAATTGCCGCGGAATTACATTTGTAAATATATGCTTGTAACTGGTGCCAAATTCAACAATCCTAACTCAAAAAATTTAATCTTGAATATTACTAAATTTACTATAATATCGTAATATTATGGCATAAATTATTATTTGTTAGACATTTACCTTTTAACATCATTAACATACTTCTTATATCATGACAAGGATCATATGAATTCCAAAAACCTTAAAACTTTCACGTACAACTTGCTGGGGGATTGATTTGCTTGTGTTGATACATTCAATGCATAGAAAATAGTGACACTGACTATTTTTCAGTGTGTCAAAATAACTTTCGAATATTTTTTAATATCTTTTTAATAATAAAATATTATTTTTTAGTGTTGTAGGATGAAAAATAAAGTTTTAAAACAAAACAAATGTACAAGGGCATGATGGGATATCCAAGACGGCCGCGCCCATTGCAAAATGTGTTTATCAAATTTCGCAAATAAAAATAATTTTCTTCATAGTTTGCATTAAAGTTCCGAGATTAAAATATATCACGATCAATACGCAAAATTCGTAAGTTATTCCAGTATTTTATTTATAATTCACCTCTATTAAAATATATCGTTCATAAATTAATTGTACACATTCTGTTGGGAAAGGTAAGATGAAAATTCTACCCTAAAACAAGAGAAAATACCCTGCAAGATGAAGTATGAATTCGGAAACTTTGACATGGAATACACTACAGTGTATTTTAAGCTTTTAAGTTTTTTTGTTTTGTTTTTTTGATTCGCGAAATTAAATTGCTGCGAAAATGTGGCTTATTGACGATTCATGAAATAAAGTTGCAGCGAAATTAAAGTGTTTTGCAGTATATAATTATGAAGAATCAGTTTTGAGGCAAATTCAGTAGCATAGTAGGGTTTTTTAATGCACAACTAATACAAGTTCTATGGCCGACAATAAATTGTTCTTTCATGTTTGAGTGTCAAAATTTAATGACTGTACATTTTTATTCCTTAAAGATACACGGCCGTGTGTCCTGAACTCGCCACCCTTAGCGTTACATGACAAATATTATGAATTTTTACACCAACCGGGTTTCTAATTAGATTATCTCCACAATTATCAACCCTAAACTAGCAAAAGTATACATTTTGGAAAGCTGAAGGCATAAGCAATTCAAATATATACATTTTAACTCATTATACAGGGTGACCTGCAAGTTATACAGGGTGGAATTAAAAAGATTTTGATAAAAAATGGGCCACTCAATGCATTGCTTATTACCAACTTACAGTAATAAACTGGAAGTAAACAGCATTCATTTGGTTAGAGGATATGGAGAGCCAACTGACTTTGGAAGAAACCAAAATCACAGCTGCTTGGTAATCTTGGAATATAGGGTGTCCCAAAGTATGTTAGATTTTTTTTACAATTCAACATATTTTGAACCTAAACATTTTCCCCCTAACCCATACAGAAAAAATATGTCCATATTTAGATTTCTCTTCAGAAAATCTATACTTTGACTATGACCGGGGGTACTCAGTACAAATGACCATACGGGGACGTGCACGCAAACATGGGTAGCATTTTCAGCCTTCTGGTATATCAATGACCCCTTTTTCAAAGCCTATTTTGGTATATGAATGGGTCCTTTTTTCAAAATTTTCTCAATTTTTTCGGAAACCAGCCCAATTTTTCCTTAATCTAGCCAAAATTTTCCCAAAATTTTGGGAAAATTTGTAAAAACTAAGACAATTTTGGGTAAATTCGGCCAAAAATTTTGACTTTTGGTATATCAATGGGTCCAAATTTCTTGAAAAATTGGTATATTTATGGGTCTACTTCCAAAATCTCAGCGGCACGTCCCTACCAAAACCAAACTTGAGTACCCCGGGACTATGATAGGATAAGTAATTAAAATTTTACAGTAACTTTTAGATTTTGAAGACATCTGCATTACTTACTACAGTGTTTAATATGACAACGGGTAGTTTTGTATGGAAAAGTTTGTATTTTCTAGACTAAACCAATCATAAATGATTTAAAACAATTAGTAGAATTGTTTAGCTGTAAGGCCATTAGTCTTTTAGATGCTAAATAGAGTCCAAATCCAATTTACAGCCTGTACAGAAGCAGATTACGCACTAAAAATACCAATCCCATAGAGTTTGTGTGTACCACATCCCCCACCACCACATCCCCCACCACCGCCGCCCTGCTCATTCTGAATTCTATGAAGCACAGTGTCAGTATTAAAAATGCATAAGTATTTCTTTTTACAGGGTTGAAAGTGCATTTTATTTAGCAATAAAATGAGACCACAAGCATGACAATAACTTCTTGCTTGACAGAGATATCATCATTTGTTTTGAGTCGACTTTGGCAAAATGTAACGTTGCCACCTTTTTTTGATGGCGAGCTCAAGACACACGACCACACAAGAAAATAATGCATGCTACAAAACGGGTTCAAATTCGCAATCAATTGCGGGAACATGTTTAGGTTCTTGCAAAGGGCTTTTGTGAGAATGTTTGGCTCTCATCAAAACCAAGCTTAAGCTTATAAAAATATCGCTGTAATACCATATCGCTGTGATTTATTTGATCAATTATGCATTAATGAGACCTCAAACACTATATATAATATTTATTTTCCGTAACAAAAATTACATATGAATATAGTTTAAACACCCATATGAGTTCTTTGTTCTTTAAAATACAAAAAGTCTAAGAAGGCGGGTATAATGTGCTATGCGATGCAGATTGCAGAGCTGTCAAAACATGAAAATATACCATATCCCGCAATACCCCAAAATATATTTGATCAACTTTTCAGAAATAGGAGAAAAAGAGAGCGCAATGAGGGGCCTCTTTTTGGGGGATACACTGTACCTGCCAACTGGTACGTTTTCCCTGTATTTCATACAGGAATTCGTTAAAAATGTGGGCATACTTTTATTCAAAAACGGTTTTGATCATTGACAAAAAAAATTTAAAATACCATTTCAAAACAGCTGCGAGTGCAGACTATAAAACACAAGCCCCAATCTCATAAGCTTGTGCATTCGTGATTGGTGTATGGGTATGTAAACAAAGGCATATATTAACCAATCAGAATGTTGCATATGAAAGCGCTAGGTACCCTGCGAGAATCATCAGGTTGAACATGGAATTTTTAAATAATGGCTTTGACTTTGTCAACTCACAGTTGTCAAACTGCATTCTGAAACCCCAAAATTCATATTTTTCATTAAAAAAACATATTTTCCAAAAATACATGTATCAAGCATTGACGAGCTTACGTACAATGTAATACTATCCACTCACTACACTGTAAGTGTGAGCGATGCTGTGCTACAAGTTGCATTGACATTGTCAACTCAAAGTTCCAAAAAAGATCAAAGGAAGCAATCCTTCAAACCAGAGTATTCAGTGAAATGGAAAGTCGTACAGTCATCTCGAAAAGGGGGAAATAATGCGATTGTAGTGTGGATTTTCAGCATCGCTCACACTTATAATGTAGTGAGTAGATCGTATAACATTGTACATGAGCTTGTCAATTTTTGGAAAATGTTATTTTAATGAATGGGGTTTCAGAATACAGTTTTATGATCTCAAAGGTTGGCAGGTCTGAATTAATGAGCTAGTAAGGTGCTAAAAGGAAATTCTGGTACCACTTGTGTCAGACCAGAGATGAAAACATTTTGGTCTGACTACTGGTGTATTAAATGGCATAGTATTAGTAAGTTATCACATAATACACATGCATGTAAACCAGGAAGTGGTGATTCCCCTGTGTTAACATGGTTAAGTGTATGCATGTAGCACTGTTCCTGGCCTTTCTATTGTAAATGCAACTGAAAGTACATACATGTACATGAAAAACTCCCGGGGGGCCACTCAAATATGACAGTGTACGACATGCGTGACCAAATTTTTTCAAACACCCCTAAACGAGTTTTACCCTACCAGCAAATTTAGCCCCTTAATAAGGTAATTTAGTGTAGAATTTACCCCCTAATGAGTTTTTGGCTGGTGAAAATGCAACAAATGTACCCCTTTTGGACTCATAATTTACCAAAAATTTGAAAAGGTACCCTAAACAAGTTGTCCAGTTTCAGAAAACTACCCTTATTCTTGAAAATCACTGTTTTTAGACCCTAAGCGCGTCCGCAGCAGTAACTTGCCTTGCCTAAAAAAACACCCCCTTTTACTTGTTTTTTTGGTCACGCATGCGTACAGACCATTTATGTGAGTGATCCCCCCGGGGAAAAACTACACTGTAATGACTTGTATGCCCCAAACCAAATGTGTTTTAAATAGTGTCTTTGTTCATGTTGCCTCTTACATTGTATTTGTCAGATAGTTTGACTTGATTTACCCAAGAAAATGGTGTCTTTTGGTATAAATTTGCTCAGAATTTTGGCTCCACACATAATGGTACTTATTATCATCCAAATGGTTGCCTGTTTGATTCTTTGTTTGGCTGTTTGCCTTGAATATTAATGAGCTAATTTGCATATTGCATATTATTTTATTTACAAACCTTTGTTATTTACACAACTTTGTGTGGGGCCACCTTAATTATGAACTGTCTTTGAGTGAAAATACATTACAATTTTGAAACTTAAAGTATGAGGGGTTTTGTGAGTTGTGCATAAAATGTAGGGTATCCACTTACATGTACATGTTTTAAAAACATGCAGGGGGCCTACATGTATTCACACAGGTGGGAGTGAAACCAGAAGCCCTGTTGGAAAGAACAATTCTTTAAGCTCTCTTGAAGATGAAAATGACTGACCATATCAAAAGTTCAGATGCAAAACATGATATATCCAAAGACTGTCTTGTTAGTTTTGTAATAAATAGTGCAATTCATTTTTATTTGTGCAAGTACAAAATGCACACCAGCTTGTGCCCATCAGATCTGACAGCACTGCTACCAAAGCCATTTGTAGACAGAAGAGCTACCCGCTCTAGTTTGTGCATGCCTTGCCATGCTCAGTACCAGTTTCTACTGGCAGGACCTTCATCGACACTGCAGTTCACATTTGGAATAATTTAGCCTTCCCAAGTTCCAGATGGAGAAGTTGGAGACATATCCGACAATGGTGCACCATCCTTCAAGAGCAGAGCGCATAAGCATCTTTTTCTTGTGTCTGATGCTTTACTGCACCCCTTCGCTCTTGTTGTTCCTAAGCTGCTGTGAACCACTGATTGGCCCATGTGGTTGTCTTTTATAGTTTTTGACCTGTGTCACTCCTCATGGACTATTGTTCACTCTAGCATTTTATATATTAAAAAGTAAGTTTGTGTGCTCAGTTCTTTTTTAATGGATTCAAATTTAAAAATACACTATTCAACTTTTATTTGGGGAAATCTGATTTGGGGGAAACAATTCTTCATATGGATTATCAATATATTAAAAAAGCGAATGCAAGGCTGCAATCCAGCTTACATGTATATTGCTTTTTGCATCTGAACTCTTCATATTCTTGTCAAAGATGTAAATAAAAGATGTTACTGATGAATACAACCATGTGTAAAAGTTAAGGAACCCTGCTCACAATGCATTACAATGGGACACACAAATGTTGTGTAACAGTTGCCTTGAACCATAGGTATTAGAGGAATAATACCTATGCTTGAACACACAAAAGTATCATTTCTACATGCACTATTTCCTGGAGTTGGATTTCTAAAATAGCATTATCTCCATATAGAGACCGTCAGGATTGCCATAAGAAAGTGGCACAGATTGTAGCCCAACATGTTATCAAGCAAATTTTGAACATTCAGAAATTTTACCAAATGCCAAACATATTAAAATGTATGTTTTCAGGTATTCCCATGAATGTGTAAATGTCTTTAAGGGTTATGCATAGATTTGCTGTCACAGACCCACACTCAGTTCCCGGGGGGTTCACTCCCATTGTGGACTGTATACCATCCGCGATAATAAAAACGTGGAAAAAGGGTAGTTTTTTGTGGGTAGGCACGTTACGCGCGTATTGTGTTTAGGGTGTCAAAAACATTAGAAAAAGGGTAGCAAAATTGCAATTGCTCATACGCGGAAATGAAATTTAGGGTATGAAATTTGATGCAAGGAATAAAATCCATGTTTAGGGTATGAAAACAGGGGCGTGTTACCTGTTTAGGGTATCGTTTTAGCCAAGGGTTAAATCCTTGTTTAGGGTGCTTTTCAAAAGTTGATTATCGCGGATGGTGTACAGGCCACAATGAGAGTGACCCCCCCCCCCCGGACTCGGTTACGATACTTTCTATCAGAGTTGGTGACATTTTACAAATCAAGTGGAGGTCATTCACTTGAGGTCAAAGGTCATCTGGGTCAAATCTTTCACAGTGGCTCCAATCAAAGATCCTTTATGTTTAGAATCTTTGCTCCATTAATTGGGAGCAGCCCACCAATATTCTGTGAATATAATGATCACAACTGAGAACTGCACAAGCCAAGAATCACAAAATTGTTTATGATGTACATGTACAGTGCGCAAAAGAATTACGGTTCCAGTTATGTTCACCCTGTTTATCCTAAACAAAGACAAGCAGCCAAGACCTCATTTGTTGAAATTGGTTTACAGTGATATAAAACCTAAGGAAGGGACAAAATTAAAAGTTGCATTTTATGTTCTAATCATTGAAAGCACATGCTAGTTTTAATATGCTGATCAATGGAAAGCACTGCCCTACATGTAGTTCTCTTGTTCAAGAATGCTTTGTGTACAAATCAATAGGGTGTGCAATGGAGCAAACTTTTGAATTTGCATTTTCCTTGGGTTTTGGATCATTGTGTCTTTATTTCTTAAACAGTTTCAAATAAAGAGTTCTTAAATCCGGGCTAAAAGATGCAGTTATGCTATTGGCTGCTGATTCCAATTCAGGTTCCAATTATCACATATTTGTCTTTGTTTAGGATATACAGGGTGAACATAACTGATACCTTACATGTAATTCATTTGCGCATTGTACATGTAGTCTGAGACTCGAGTAACTAGTGTTGTTGTTGTTGTTTTATTATTTGTTCAATTGCTATTTTGTATTTATTTGTTCTTTTTTAAATTTAATTTAAATTTTTTTTACGTTTCTTTTATTTATTATCTGCTAATAGAATGGATCTTACAGCTCTTCCAAATTAATGTTTTTGTTTAAAATGTAGTAATGGCTGAAAATTTGTATGTACACGTAACATTACAGTGTTACTGAGAACTAATCGCAGTACTCCTTAGGCCGTTAAAATAAAATACATGTTTAACATCCAGGGTTTTGGAAAAAAAAAAAAAAAGGAAGGAGGGCTTTTTATTTTTATCGAAAAACCCATATATAGCCCGTTTAAGCCCACATAACGATTCCTGGAAAAAGGAGGATGCCTTTTTTTATTTTATTGTTCTGGTAGGGTATAGGCCCCTCTATTGAACACAAAACTTACCTGAAGTGCTTTATATACATTTGTAAGGCTATAGAATGTGTTTCAACTACTGAACATCTTCGTTAAACAGTTATACATGTAAGTGAGATTTTAGAAGAATCTTCAACACAGGAAGTAGGAGGGGACACTAAACATGATTTTTTTTTACTTGGCCTTCGTACATGTGACAATTCTGTCATAATAAACCAATCTCAATAATCCTCTATCTACATCATTAATTGTGATATTTATAAGTTCAATATACAATTAGAGAATTCTTAGAATTTCGTGCTGAAAGAAAAACTTAGGCTACATCACACACACATCAAATCACGAAGCAGCTGCAGCAGCGCTAAAATTATATTAGTTTAAAATATCATACTGACAGTGACAGTATTTGATCAACATGATCAGGGGATGCTTGGAATTTGGTTCAGTATACATGCTCATGGGAAAAATATGAGCAAGCAGTACAAGGGTATCCAATTTATAGTCAACTTTTGATGAAAGCAAAGGGTGCAATCTTATTTATTTAGGAATTCTATCATTAACCCTTAACCGTACCAAACATCACAAAACCACACTTCACAAAGCATATGCATGGTATCCCACGTGATACAATTGTGTCATGCAAACAGTCATATGGTCACGGAAAGCTTGGCCAGCTTGCCCCCTGTGGCAAGGTAGGCCTTTCTTTCTTCCTTCCTTCTTTCCTTCCCCTTGTCGAAAAGCAGCTTAAGGGTGTTAGGGTTAAGTTGCTTCAAATTTCAGTTTTATTGCTTTGGAAAAGGAAAAGGTTTGAGTGCCAAAGTTTTTTAAATTCTGTAATGTGTATGAAATAATCTCAAGCAAGGAGTTTTGTGACATTTTGGTCAAGAAGCTTGAGATTTTGGTTTAGAGTATGATTTAAAATGTTTGAGACTCAATCAAGCATAGTGTATGAGGGTTGTATAATGTGTACAATGTACATGAAATAATGCAAAGAGGTACACATAATTTCTTGTTCATTAGAAATGGAAGAATACAAAACTTTTGCTGTGACAATCCTGGTGGAGAAATACAATGATCATGCTAGTTTGTCAATTTTGGGAGCAGAGGAAAATGTCTTTTGCAAAAATGTTCTGAATGTCCCTTTAAAAGTAAATGCAGTACATACAATGTAATACATGTAATGATGTGCACAGTAATAGTCATTCATCACCATGTATTTGGTGCTGGCACAGCATATTTGAATAGCAATGATGATTCTCACTGATACATGTTTAGATAGGACTACACAATTACCCAGCTAATGTAGGCAAAGTGCACTCGCTCAGTAAATAAATATTACCGCTTAATTTATATCAATTCAGAGCTGTGTTGGAATATGAGATTACTCTTTTGCATTATAATTCACAAATTCATGTATCAGGCATTTCTTGTCTTTTTAATATTATCACATTAGAAGTATTAAGTTTTAGTAAGTTTCATGTGTAGTACCGTACTGACGCGAGTATAGTCCCACCCCGTTTTGGGTGAACATTTTTCAAAATTGGGGGTGGGACTATACTCAATTTCAAAAAAAAAAAAAAAAAAAATTATTTTATTTTTTTTATTTTTTCGGTTTTGGAGTGTCCCTGGACCTAGACCTAAATGCTAGGATCATTCATGGTTGACCTAAAAAAAAAAAAAAAATTTCAAGATGTTTTGTTATTATTTTAATATGAAAATTGATCATTTGTATTCATGTCATACTCTATTAATGATTTCAAAATGCATTGAATTTGAATGCATTTTGAAATCATTAATAGAGTATGACATGAATACAAATTATCAATTTTCATATTAAAAATAACAAAACATCTTGAATTTTTTTTTTTTTTTTTTTTTGAAATTTTCCGAAAGTTTGGGGTGGGACTTTACTCGAAGGTGGGACTATACTCGCGTCAGCACGGTACTAGTAGCATATCTTGCTAAATGTATATCACATTTTATGTGTTTATGTTGTAAAAGGAAATAAGAATAATATATATTTCTTGTGTTAATACCATTTTGGTAATTATTGAAATCGGTTGCAAATATAGCGATGTACGCATCTCATGGTCATTGCATTTATACTAGACCAGTCAAACTGACATTGGCATCACATCATCAATGTATACAAATATGTAATGCTTAACCAGTTAGCAACCCTAATCACTATGAATGCTACAAAACCTTACAGACGTATGGGTTGCAAGTTACCTGAGGGCATTCTTGTCCTGTGTACATGCAAGGGGCAGAGCCTCCGCAACCTACCTAGTTCAACAATCCCAAAGTGGGTGCAAAGGGTAGAAAAAGAGTAGGACTTACAGTGGAATATGCCAATGATCTATACATTTATATCTTCGTAGGATCTTGCAGATCTAAGAATCTCAAAATGATGGCTAGAAAAATACACCTGTTTATCTTGGTTATCAGTGAAGATTCACTTGCAGGAATGCAAAATGCAAGAGATTTTCTGAGAAATACTGATGCCATGGGAAAAAGGTGGAAGATGGGGGTCAGCAAATTTCAACCATATTTTGGCAATTTAATACGTTTGGATAAGTGTTCATAATAATCAGTATAAAAAAATCTGCTATGCCCCCTCCTGAGAAATATGGGCCCCCTAAAATATGCCCCCTAACACGTATTTCCCTGACTTGTAAAATGCCGTTTTATGCCATTTTTGAACAATTTTTTGGCACCTAAGACAAGCATCTATGAAAGTAAATTTTTCTACACATCTTCTTTCATCCTTTGTCTTTATCAAAAATATAAAACAACAAATGTTTATATTGGGATGTTCCATTTATGAACAGGGTGGGGCCCATATTTCACATTTTACAACTTTTGAAAAAAAGTGAAATATCCCTCTACTTTGTGACGTCATTGTAGGAGTTCCTCAATCTTTCTCAAATTGTTCATTACAGGAGAATACCTCTGTACATAGGTCATTTATATAATGCAATAAAAATCATGGAGACTTTTTACTTTTCATAGAACACAAACATGGATTTTCCCAATATGTGACATTGGTATAATGATGCTGTATATAACGCCAACATCAAATATAAGATCTTTTCACTGTAGCAGTCCCTTTTCTTGAGCCAATAGTCAGTTATTCCATTGAGGAGTAAAGAACCACATTTAAGAATGCAAATCAAGTACAGGGGTAGGGGTTTCTCTTTTACAGCATATTGGTAAAATCGCCAGTAGATAATGCTCCTTGAATATGAGCCCTCTCATGTCACAAGCTCGTATTCATACATGTTAGTGGTATTATGATTATTATGAAAATCACAAGCTCCTATTCTGATTCTTAATCATTTCACATGCATCAGTACTTAAGCTATAGGAACTAGGCCTAGTAGGGCCCCATACCCCAAAGTACTAAATCCTAATAACCTGGGGTGGAACTTAATGCTAGGAGTGGGCTATAAATGGGACTTGTTTTGTTTTGCTTCGGGATAAGGTTTTTTGTATGTTCTATTTAACCTAGGCCTATCTCAACATGAAATTACAAAATGTTAAGCCTGGGTTTCAAAAAAGAATGTGCACAGCAAAAATCCAAAATGGCCACATTTTCCCTGAAAATCACATTTTAGCCATAACTTTGTCATTTTTGGGTCTTTTACCAGGTTCTGGTGTCTAGTCTATGTTTTTTTTGGTCAATCAATCTATTTATGCAGTTAGAAGAAGTCTCAAATCTTCATGTGTTGAGTTACGACCATTTCTGACCCAATGCACCTTTTTTTTTTTTTTTTGAACCAGGCCCATAGACCTCATATTTAAATTACAGAAAAAGCTAGACAACAGGTTAAAACTTACATAACACTATAAATTGGAAAAAGCGAAATAGACACACAACATAATGTTACATCAAGTAAAAAATGTAGATTTTTGCACTGCAGACTTTTATACAATTTTGATAGTTTAATGGATTTTATTGTATTTACAGTTTTAGCAATTTCTTGCATTACAAAAGTTTGTATTACACTTTATATTACTGATTATATGAGGCTTCTTTAATTGTGAGCTAGGATAATTCAAAGAGAAGGCAGTTTCCACTAATTTTAAAGCAAATTTCCCCAGTAACATTTGACAAATTCCTTCATCATGTGAACATGACCTAAACATTTTACCCGGAATAGCCAGTATCAGGGATAATAAATTCTCTTTTCCTGATCTCTTTTTTTACACTGTCAGTATGGGAGAGCTCCAACTAAGCCATGTGTATTGACCCTTGACCTTCTACGGTGACAGTGGTATGTTAAAATAAGATGAGGGAAAGAAAATTTGTTATCCCCAATACTGGCTATTTGGGAGTAAAATTTGTAAGGACATCTGCACAATATGAGGTAAAATTTACAAAAAAAAAACCCCATAATATTAATGGCTACTTGTTATGTTGCTATGAAAACTGATAAGTGTCACAGGCACAATCTCAAACTGCTGCATGATAGTGTCCTAGATATCATCATCAGTGCCATGTGGTCGCTGCTAACTTTCATCTCCGGTATCAGTACCAACGCCAAGCATCAGGTGATCCACTCAAGGTTTTGTCCCATTATCATCAAGGTAAAACCCAATATACCAACTTTTGTTGCCTCCCTCATCCCAGATGACAGCAACAACATTTTTCTGTGACCTATGACCTTTGAATTTTGGGCAGTTTGACCCCAAATTTTGAGCAATTTGTTGCATTAAAAAAAGTTTGTATTACACTTAATGAGTATTGATATATGGATTCTTTAATTGTAAGTTACATGTATTGGAGATTTCAAAGAGAAGGCAGTTGTCATGGCAATGGCCATTTATACTAATATTTAAGCGAATTTCCCCAGTAACATTAAGCAAATTCGATTTCACAAGAAAAGTATAGGCCCTCTCCGAATAACTGCTAACAGAGCCCGTTTTAGTACTAATTTTGATGTTGAAATAGCAGCCATCACTTTCTAACATTTGTTAATAAAAACTGAACCTTACCTGTAAAGATAGACAAAATTGGAGCTTAAGTGAAAATTTAGGCTTTATTTAATACAGCTAAAAATAAAGAAAACTATTGTCATGCGTGGTAGAATTGCCGCTTTAAAATGTTGATTTTTACATGCTTTTCACTATGATGGAGAGGTTATTTGGTGGTCTGCACCCCCTTAATAGACAGAGGTCACTCAGATGAAAGAGAGCAGTTTACTAGTATATTGACCATCAAAGGATCCTCAATACAAACCCCAAAATCCATATAATGTGTCAGCATTGTTGGTATTTCAAAAATCGAGAATCATAGATACATAAGCGTTTTTATGTTTAACACAATAACACCCCTACTTGATCAATGTAGTGTTCCAATATATTATTGTCTTTGTTGTTAACTACATAGTGATAGAAAATAATTATTGTAGGGCCCTACCTGCGTTCCTTGGAAGAAAAAGGTAATATTCATTTGAGGGTGCATAAAGCAAGATTATTTTTAAATCAGCACAGACAGAATTTGAGTACTGACCCGGGGTACTGAACCCCTTTATAGAATAGTCCTGTTCTATAAGCATTTATCCAACACAATTTAGGCCCCAATTTATTATATAATAGTTTTGTTGATGTTGTTTACTTCTGATAGGCTCCCTTTTCATCAAATTTCATTTTTAAACTTAGAAAAATCACAGTACCTGAGTTTAGCATGAAAATATCGCAATTTTGCACTTTTCTGAAAAAGAGCATAAAGTAAGATGTGCTCATTTTAAAACGGAAAAAGTCTCCACGATTTTTATTTGCTCAATTGTTCAACCTATATCTACTTTATCCAACAAGTAAATAACTTTGACAAAAATATTGAGGAACTCTCACAATCATCTTGCAAACTTTGCTTCAAAATTAGTATTTTGCACTTTTCTGAAAAAGAGCATAAAGTAAGATGTGCTCATTTTAAAACGGAAAAGTCTCCACGATTTTTATTTGCTCAATTGATCAACCTATATCTACTTTATCCAACAAGTAAATAACTTTGACAAAAATATTGAGGAACTCTCACAATCATCTTGCAAACTTTGCTTCAAAATTAGGATTTTTTACATTTTTACAATTGCTGAAAAGGCCATTACACCCCTCTCTGAAAATGGAACAACCCAAATGTTGTACAAAGAATTTTTAATTGTTATGTCGAGACAAAATGTGTATTATTACTGTGAAGTATAAATAAAATGTCTGCAGATGCGCGTTATTACGTGGCCCTAATCAAAAGTTAGTGCACATTTCAAAGTTTTTGTGTCTGAGAAGACAATCATGGGGGTCAATTTGAGGGGGGTCCAGTATCTCCCAGTGGGAGGTCCTCAAAATTTTTTAATACCTCCACTGTAAATACTCATGGACACATGTTTGATTGACAAAATATGAACAAAATTTGCTGACCCCATCTTCCACCTACCATCTGAGTCTATCGGATAAACCCTCTTAAGCGTACAAGTTAAAGGAATATAATACATTAAAACCCATACTCTAATTTGATCTTAAACCAATATCTCTAAATATGCTCATTTACATTTTGTTATCTTTTCCAACCTCATACATCATTCAAAATGTATTTGCAATTATTCATTTCAATATCATATCTTTGGTCATTTCCCAAGTGGGTACCTCAAGTATTTGAAATAAGATTGAGAAGGAATTTGCAATGCTGGAATTTGCAATGCAAAGAAATACTTTACACTGGGTGTAATTATTGGCCAGTTCAGGCTCAAGAGAATTCCCAAGTGATATTGGCAGCCCTATGTTATTAAATTAACAAGTGTACATTGTAAGCACCATTTTAGAAATAGACATTGGTACCATGTAAAAATTCAATAAAGCTACAAAATGTACATCTGTCAAAATACTGATTTGCATTTAAGGGTCAAACTCCAGTGAAAATGGCAGTTTTACTCAAATCATACATGTACATTATCATCTTTGACATTCACTATATGTTCCTGAAAGGCTCAAATTTGGTGGCAAATCAACAGACAGAAATACACATTGCCAATTTTAACCCCCCCCAAAAAAAAAAAACCAACAACCATAAAACCCTTCACAAATAACACCCTTTTCCCTGTTAAGTTTACTGCACCTTTTATGTATATAGGTTTCGGGAATAATTTGTAACATTATTATTCCTGAAATTGATTACCCTGTTACAGTTATTTGTAGCAGGTGAATCAAAATTGGTAAAAATCAGAGAAAACTTGTCAAGCAGAATTGTGCCTTTTTGGTTTTGATTTCTCCTTAAACCTTACGCATGCAGCCAATTTGTCAATTCCATTATGTACTAGTGCAAATCTGATTTGATCCCCTCAAAGTGACTATGTGCCACTTTTCATATAAATTCACATAATTTTGGAAAGAATTATTTTTATGCTTGTGAGATGGCTTTTGATTAATACACTTTATGACACTTGTTATGGGGATTATAAGCTTTCTTGTTGATAAAATTTGTAAATGAAATGCATAGAACATTTCAGAATGGATTTCACTGGTAATACCTTGATGTAGTGCTGACCTGGTTTCCTGAATTCAATATCAAGGTTTTTATATTTCTGTACGAAATATTTACTTGGAGATAATTTTGATTTAAATGCTGTGCTGAAATTATAACAGAAATATAAAACTATTTCAAAAACACAAAGCTATAAAATGTATGCTTATACCCAATGCAGTCAGACAAGGCTACCAGTGTATACACATAATGAATTATGTGCATGTGAAAATATGCTGTGGAGCAAACATTTGGGCTGCTTCCTATGTCACCTCAAGCACTTGGTTATTAAATTACATGGATGGTGGTATACATCTATAGATAATGCTTTATCTCTCATCCCTGCAATAGAATGTAGGTTTGATATCATAAGGCCTGCATAAAGACTTTCATTTGACTCTTAGTTGCTACATATATTGAAACCAAAGGATTATTTATAAAAACCTCAAATCCTATATTTGTAACATTTTGGTTAAAGAACAGCCGATACTGATGTGAGGAGAAAGCAAGATAAGTCTCAGAATTACCTAAGAGAATTATGTTGTCATGGTAACATCATAGTTTTGGGCTTTTTGCATCTTAAACTTCATTATCGTTGTAGATACTTAAACCAAGTTTATTTAAATGAATGTCAAACTGATTAATTTAAGATTTATGATTTAAGTCACTGAATGATGCTACAAATCTGACCACATTTCGGGGAACTTACATATAAATTTGATATGATTTTGTTTGTTTTGATTTACAGAGAAGACTCCCTTATTCAGTACTGAGCCAAAGCATGCAAGATGCAAGCCAAGAATTAGGTGACAATTCTATATTTGGGTAAGTTGCAAAGATGTGTGCACATTAGACTATATTCCATTTGAAATTGACCATATCCCTGTGGAAGTCTTCCAGAGATGGAGTGAATTTGTGAAGAATAGGAAAGACATTTAATAGAGCAAGATGCACAACATGTGATTTGTAAAAAAGGTACAAATTTACAAAAATAGGGTTTTGTGATGCAAAATGTGTTTTTTTAGTCGTCTGAGTATAGAAAACTGGATTTCTAATTTGATGTGTCTAACTATCTTCCACAGGGGGAGGGTGGATTTCAAATGGCATTGCCCATTGCATTAAGAAATGGTTTTGCATTCCCCATGTTCCCCATTTTGCCTTCCTATACCAACTTATTTATGTACAGCACTGCCGCCAGCAGCATTTGTATATTGTGCTGATTTTTAGTTTCTGAATCACTCTATTATAGACAAAATATCTAATTCTCGATCATGAGAGCCAACTTTGGTACGCACAGGTATTTACGTCGAGCGCACTACGTAAAGACCGGCACTTGCGGCAGGAACACAGCTTTTGAGATGTGACCTAGGCAAGGTCACAGTTCGATAATGTAGGTCATGCGATCATGCTGTTCTATGAAAAGTATGCTGATGTAGAAGGTACATGCTCTCATGATCAAGAATTAGTTATTTTGCCTATAAGTTGTGATGCCACTTTGTCCTTCCCACATTGATTTCCCTCTAAGCCTAGTGTTAAGGTCATCACCAGGATACTTATTTGGTGTATGTACATCAATTATGATTGAAACAGTTACATCCCATCCCTACACAACCAATGCAGAAGAGGCAAGATTAAATGTATTACCCAAATCATGCACTTCTGAAATATTGGACATTTTTTGACCTTTTTTTAAAGATTTTGTCCCTAATATTTTATATCTGATGCTTCCTTGAAAAGAGAAACAATTGTAGTTATCTGCATACTGGAATCAAAATAGATTCAACTCCATTCATGATATGGAATGTCTTTGTTGTGATTGTGAAAGGTTTGAGCTTGAATTGATGCAAAGTAATGAGTTATGGATTCATATATTAGCCTGATTAACCTCAACTGAAATATGAGGGCATATTAAGTACAGTACATGTATGCTATCAATTTAGTGGCACCTCAACATTTTGGCAGGTGATAGGATTGTGATCTTTTATTGAGGGGACAGCCTGTACTGTCATCTAAACATTGGTTGGAAACTCAAAATTACAGCACTGATGAAGGGACAAACAATGGTCTACAACATTTCAATGATAACATAACTCTTGCTATAGTACTTGTACTGTAATTATACCCATTGCATATGATTGTCTATAATAATGATGTCTTGTGTATTTATTTATATATTACAGTTTAGCATTGGGTCGAACGTCGGAGGCCTGTAGCAGCATAGCATTAGAGTTAACAAGTCACGAAATGGGAATAGAAAATCTTGTACTAACTCCATTCAATAGTGCACTAGACGTAAGTAGAGGGGTTAATATAATCTCAGCAATATCAGCCTGGTAAATTCTTTGGTACCTTTTGTTAAAGCATGTAATGAAATATCATCATACATGTAATTCTTTTGTATAATCTCCAATAGACTCTTACAAAAATAATAACTCTTCCAAAAAACGCATTACTTTGTTCAATGAAACTATAACATCAATATTAATCAAACACATTTAAATCTTGTTTATAATCAATGGTATTCCAAGTTGTATAAAGAACTTCCCATCACACAAAATGAATGATACATGGTAAAAGAATAACAACACTCATGACCATGATCTGTGGTTTGAATCTAAATAACTGCAATGGAGACTTATGCTGGGTGTATTCTTTTTAACCCTTTTTCAGAATGATATCCCGTCCATACAGGAAAAAAGAAAGAAATTGAAAAGTTTAACCATAGATATGGAAGCAGCCAAAAGCAGGTAGGATTTATTTCTTTGTTTGTTTGCGCTATGTGGAGACATGGTGGAATCCTTGACCAGTTTTCTCTAAGTTTACCCAACAAAGATTAACCTCATGTGTATCATGTATGGATAAAGAAACATCACTGTTGTTTGCATCAAACACAGTAAGAAAACAGACAGCAAAAGAATTAAAGTACCAGTTATATTCACCTCTGTATATCCTAAGCAGAGACAAATATGTCAAAATTAAAACCAGCAGCCAATACCTGTTCCCTTTAGCTCTGATTTAAGACCTCATTGATTGAAATCGGTTGAGTATTAAAGAAGTTGCGATCAAAAACCTAAGGAAGGAGCAAAATCAAAAGTTGCATTTTAATGTTATAATCGATTGGAAGCACAGCACTTGTTCTCTTCTTCAAAAACACTTTGTGTACAAATTAATAAGACATCCAATGGATCAATCTGCAACTTTTGAATTTTCATTTTCTTTGGATCACCATGTCTTTATTTTCTTGACCAATTTCAATAAATAAGGTCTTAAATCGGAGCTGAAAGATGCAGCTATTGGTTGCTGGTTCTTATCTCTCCTTGTTTAGGATATACAGGAGTGAAAATAACTGGTACCCTAATTCTTTTACTGTCTGTAGTTCAAGCCATATTAACTGATCGTAGAGCTCTATTTGAAAACTATTGCATAATAAGAAGCATAGTAGATGCATGTACCTATCGTCTGCATTTGTGAACTGGGAGGGGTGAAGTACTGTTGACAAGAGTCAGCAGATCTTGTGAGCAGCCATTCAATTGCACCGTCCCTGCGTAGCATATTTAAATGCTGTGCACTAAAAAGAATGTTATAAAAGTGATTCTGCTTCCAAGTTTAGGTTATGGTGCACCTAAAAGTCAGTTTCACAAAGAAGGAGTAGGATATATCACAAGTGAAAGGAATTTTTACAGGCACTCTAGTGAAGGAAACTTTAAACTTTACTTGGGGAAAATGTATGTCTCAAAGCCTGAGAAAAGTCCTGCTTAAACTTAGTCAAAATAATCTGGAGATGCTCAAAACTTTCATGTTGTATAAATAAGCTGTTCCCAATATCATCTATAACATGCTGTAATGTAAACACACCTTCATTGTTCATCAGGCCATGATGGGACTTCACATTAGCAGGCTGAGTTAAAAATCTGCAGAAAAGAATCATTTGTTTTCAATGGTAGTGTATGAGTGATAAATAAAAGCACCAGAGAGTAAGTAAGGTGGCCTTCAAATATACATAAGAGCATAAAGTAATGTGAGACATGGTATTAAAGCATGCTTTCCCTTGCAAAAAGAGAATCTTCATGTACAAGGTTGGTCTGCAGAAGGTAATTAAATGAAGATGATAAAGATGAAAGGCACTTAAAGATAAAAAGGAAAAAAAAATCCTGGTTAAAAGGGGGATATAAAATTGTCACTAGTATAGTGTAAAAGCAGTCAAGTTAGCTCAATCGATAAGGCGTTCGACTGTGGTGCGAGAGGTTGTGGGTTCGAACCCTGGCGGTGCCTAGTACGCTCACGTGGAAAGAAAATTGAGTTCGCTTGAAATTCCCCTGGACAAGGAACTCACTGCTAATTTGTCTTGTTGTAACCCGTACGAAACTCGGGGAGCTGATCCTGGTTGCAATGGTTACTTGTGGAATGTCTAGGGTGTGCGCTCTTGAAGCAGCAAAGTCCATGATTTGTTGTTTAATGGTATGTGGAATGATGTCATGTGGGCCGTAGTGGTCAGCGACAACCTGTAAAGTGTGCTGAGGCTTGTGGATCAACGTGTAAGCGTTGTGCCTGTGCGTAGCGCACTATAAATCGCTGCTTTTTTTTTTTTTTTTTTTTTTTTTTAAAGACATGTTTGATTTCTGAAACCCCACTTCCAATTGTTACGAGTCGTACTTGACTCAAGGCCAAAATCACCTTTTTCCCGAACTCACACAAATGCACAACACAAATACACTGTTTGTTTAAGCTAACAAAATCTAAGTCTTTAATTGAAAACAGAGTATGATTGGTACATATAATAACAATATCGCATATACAATAAAATCACACAATGACAGTTTTACTATATCAGTACTTAACCAGCTGTCTTCTTGTTGGTGATCCTAGAGTTCTTGCAATGTTCTGGACGACTGATGTAATATATCCTTATTCACTTGTCCTCATGAAAATCAGCGATGTCCATAGTACACTTGCATTTATAAATCCTTACGTGATAAAATCCTCATACGAAAATGATGATGCTTCCTCCAATCTCCTTTGCTGCTATCTCCACGAATGTATCTCCTTGCGCTGCTTTCTCCAAAATGGTGTTTCTTTCACCAATCACTCTTTTCCAGGAACAGGTTTCTTTAACACAGCTCCGCTGTTTTTTGACAGATGCGTGGCCTTCACAAACCCAGCAAACTCCAGCAATTTGACAGAAGAACTTTTAATCCTTTGATGAGGAAGAGCACTTTTGTGTGCTCGCTGTCTTCTTCGTTGCTGTATTAAAATTAGCTCAATTATTGGCTATATAAACTGGTTAAATGTACTTCTTTTTTGAAGCACGAAGACCATCACACACATGTGGAGTTTTCAATCTCACATGACATTCTGTAAAGTCCCAACAAAAGCCTCCAGCTTTTTATAGCAGTACTCATGCAAAGAACCCATCATCTATTAATAAACCATTACTTCAATCACATTTTCACAACATTGCTGCAATCTTGGGATTTCCCAAGATTAATTATACACATTCACATTACATCTCTTGCTGGGGGGTTTTCCTGATGGTGCAATAATGAACTGGGGCTTTCCAAGTTCCAAACATAGATCTGCCTTTGTTTACACTAATTTGGGGACCAAAACGACTTTCCACACCATTATCTTGCACATACAAGGGGGTTTCCCATCTCATGAAATACTTTCAGCTTGTAAACAAAGTTAAATAATTAAATTAAATCAAATTACTCAGGGCACATCACACCCTCCCCTTAAAAGAAGAAAGTTCAATGTAATGAAAACTTTCTTAAATATTTTCTTCCTTTACATCAACTTTAACCTATTATCAACTTTGAGTGTTTAACTCATCATACACAGTGACTACTTGTCACACACAACTTCCCTTTTAAAGGAAATCTTTGTTTGTCAGGTTTTTTATGCAATTCTGGACATGGCATCACCCATTACACTGTCTCTTCCCTTAATATGTTTGATGCCCACATTCTACTCTTGCAAGGTCAAACTCCACCTCACCAGTCTTTGGTTTTTGTTCTTCATCCTGTTGATGAAGGTGAGGGATTGTGATCTGTGAAAACAAGCACAGGGTATACTGTGGTACCCAAATACACATCAAAATGTAGCAATGCTAATAGCAATGCTAGACACTCCTTCTCAATTGTGGAGTAATTTCTCTGGTGCTTGTTGAATTTCCTTGAAAAGTAACAAATGGGGTGATCTATTTGATCTTCACCCTCTTGCATCACAACACCTCCACAGCCTATGTCACTGGCATCAACAGTCAACTTGAACTACTGCTGAAAATCAGGTGCAGTAAGCACTGGTGAACTCATGAGTATCGATTTGACTTTGTGAAAAGCATTTTCACACTGTTCTGACCAAATGAATTTTGCATCTTTCTTCAACAAATCAGTCAAAGGACTTGCTATCTCTGAAAAGTTTGGACAGAACTTTCTATAATAGCCAACCATTCCTAGAAATCTCATGAGTGCCTTCTTGTTTACAGGTGTGGGGTATTGCTCAATTGCTTCAACTTTGGCTTTGATAGGTTTCACCTGACCTTGACCTACAACATATCCTAAGTATGTGACTGTGGCATGGCAAAACTCACTTTTACCAGATTGACTGTCAACTGTACTTCAGACAGCTTCTCAAACAATTGATGGAGTTGTTCCATGTGTTGTTCCCAAGTTTGACTGTAAACAATCAAATCATCTACATACGCTTCACATCCCTCTATGTCTGCCACAATTTGGTTCACCATTCTCTGAAATGTTGCTGGGCGTTTTTCAACCCGAATGGCATAACTTTGTATTGGTAAAGACCAAATGGTGTACAAAAAGCAGAAATCTCTTTGGCACGGTCTGTGAGTGGAACCTGCCAGTACCCTTTCAAAAGATCAAATTTGCTAACAAATTTTGCATTCCCAATTTTGTCTATGCAATCATCAATTCTTGGAATTGGGTACGAGTCTGTCTTTGAATGAACATTTGCAGCTCTCATGTCTGCCACCAATCGGTATGAACCATCAGGCTTGGGAACAAGAATACATGGTGAACTCCACTCACTACTACTTGGTTCTATGATATCATTGTCTAGCATATAATTAATCTCATTTTTGAGATGTTCCATTTTCAATGGATTGACTCTGTAAGGATGCTGCTTGATTGGTTTTGTATCACCAACATCTACATCATGAAATGCAGCATTTGTTCTACTTGGCGTATCAGGAAATATATTGTCAAATTTGTGAATCAAATTTGCAATTTGACTTTGTTGATCTTGAGAAAGATGACCTAACTTTGAGTCCAAATTAGTGAGCACATCAGAATTGTTCAATTTTACATTATACTCTTTGTGCTCCAGCTCTTTATCCTGGTCAAATGTGACATCAGAATTGTCATCTTTACTCTTGTCTACATTGGCGATTTTGTCTACATCGGCATGTTTGTCTACATTATCAGCATGTTTTACTGTACACACAGGTTTTGGAATGCCACTGTCACTTCTTTCAACATACTCTTTGAGCATATTTATGTGGCATAACTGCCTGCTCTTACGCCTACCAGGAGTCTTGATAATATAATATACTTCACCCACTTTTGACTCCACTTCACATGGGCCATGATATCTGGCTTGTAATGGGTGTCCTGGAATTGGAAACAGTACTAGAACTTTGTCACCTGGTTTGAACACTCTCTCTTTGGCATGTTTATCATACCATTGTTTCATTTTGGCCTGACCCTGTTTCAAGTTTTCTTTGGCAATATCAGTTACTCTGTTAAGCCTATGCTTAAAATTGGAGACATAATCCAACAAATTGATATCTGATTTCTCATTGAGCCACTTTTCTTTCAACAACTTTAAGGGCCCGCGCACTGTGTGTCCAAACACTAACTCAAAAGGACTAAATCCCAAAGTTTCCTGAACAGCTTCCCTAGCAGCAAACAACAACAAGTGCACTCCCTCATCCCAGTCCCTCTGAAATTCCAAACAGTATGTTCTGATCATGTTTTTCAATGTTTGGTGGAACCTTTCTAGTGCACCTTGTGATTCTGGATGGTAAGCACTTGAGGTATACTGTTCTATACCTAATTGATACATGACCTGCTGAAATACTCCAGAAGTAAAGTTTGATCCTTGGTCTGACTGTATGGACTTGGGGAGCCCCACAAATGTGAAGAACTTGGTTAAAGCTTTCACTATTGTCACTGCTTTAATATTTCTCAAAGGTATGGCTTCAGGAAAGCGTGTTGACGCGCACATAATTGTCAGAAGGTATTGATTACCTAACTTAGTCTTTGGTAGGGGGCCTACACAATCAATAATAACCCTACTAAATGGTTCATCAAAGGCTGGAATTGGCTTTAATGGAGCAGGAGGTATTTTCTGATTTGGCTTCCCTACTACTTGGCATATGTGACATGTTTTGCAATATTCAGAAACATCTTTTCTGAGAGTGGGCCACCAGAAATGTCTCAGAATTCTTTCATGAGTTTTCTTAACACCCAAATGCCCTGCCATGGGACTATCATGTGCTATGTTAATAACTTCAGTGTGGTAGACTTTTGGTACCACAATTTGGTGCACTACCTTCCACTCTTCATCGGCAGGCACATCAGGTGGGCGCCACTTTCTCATTAGCACACCATCTTGTTTGTAAAACAGACAGAATTTTGTTCTGCTTCTTCTAGGGTCAATGCCCTTTGATTGATCTCTTTGAGTTCTGGGTCATTTTGTTGCTCCAGCATCAGCTTGTCATGACTTAATGGGTCTTTCATGGTTTCCCCAATTTGTTCATGCTCAGAGGCTGCGTCCTCTTTAGGGGTATTTTTATCCCCAGGAGAAGGAAGTTTATCTTCTTTCTCATTCAACTTTGACACAAATGTGTCTTCCAAATTGTAGCCTAAGTCATCAATTTGGTTGTCCTCAATTGTTTCTAATGAGGCTCTCTTACTCATTGCCCGTGTCACTGCACATGCAGGAAATATCTCCTCTTCCTCATTATTATCATCCTGTATACAGGGCTTATCTGTGACTATTGGGTCAGGAAAAACCTTCCCCCCTGCCAGATCATTTCCTAGCAACATGGACACTCCCTTGACTGGCAATTCATGTCTAACTCCTATGGTTACAGGACCAGAAACCAAGTCAGATGTCAAGTTAATTTTGTGGAGAGGTACACTAATTATTTCCATCCCAATACCCTGGATCAAAGCATTACCTGCTGAACTATCCTCATTAAAGGGCAAAGTTCCTTCCAGAATCATAGACCGTGCACAACCCGTATCTCGCACAATCTTGATGGGCTTTGGACTACCATTCTCACCAAGTGATACTACTCCCTCTAACACAAATGGTTCAAATTCTTCACACACCTTGTCTGTCTCACCTCCCTTTTGTGGGAATTCTTGTTTCTTGATTTGACTGACTTGTTTCTTTGACTCAAGTGACACTGCACATCCTACAGTATTACTAGCAGTTTGCTGCTGTTTTTGTGCGCCTTGTCTGCCTTTTAAGAAATAACACTGGGTCATCGTATGCCCTGGTCTCTTACAATGAGTACAAGTTACTTTGGCTTTAAATTCAGTCCCAAATTTTGCTCTGTTACCTGAACTCCCTGGGGTCCTCTACCACCAGCACTATGCTGTGAATTAGACTGAGATCTCCTTCTTGTGTACCACCCTGATTTGTTCTAGGTTGATTATGGCTGAACCTGTTTGAATAACTTCTGTTATGACCAAATCTACTCCCATTCAATTTGTGAGTTAAGCCATAGTCGTCCGCCATTGTCGCCGCCTCATTTAGCGTCTTAATTTTGCTAGCGCTTTCATCCAAATGGGTTTTAATGTCAACGTGGACACATTTCTTGAACTCTTCTATAAGAACCAATTGCTTAAGTTGGCCGTAATCATCGTTTACTTCTTTTGAACCAAGCCACCTGTCAAACATTTGTTCTTTTACTCTAGCAAATTCTACATGGGTTTGATCTGCTTGCTTTCTTGAATCTCTGAACTTTTGTCTGTATGCTTCAGGCACCAATTCATAGGCCTTAAGGACTGCCTGTTTAACTTCTTCATAATTATTACACTTCTCTATTGGTAGAGCTGAGTAAGTTTTCCTGGCCTTCCCCACAAAACTACTTTGTAACAGTAGGGTCCAATGCTCTGGAGGCCATTTCAAATTTGTAGCTACCTTTTCAAAATGTTGAAAGTACTCGTCAACTTCTTTCTCTTTGAATTTAGGCACAAGCTTTACATACTTTGTAACATCAAACCCTGACTTTGACTTTGAGGAGAAACTTGATGAGTATTATCACCTAGCTTAGCCAACTTCTCTTGTTCAAACTCAATTTCTTTTTCTTTCAAATGTACTTCCAGCGCCATCTTTTCATGGCGCGCTTTGTCTTCCATTGCCATTTTCTGTTTCTCCATATCTAATCTTTCTTGTCTTTCTTGTTTTTCATTCTCTAACTTGATAATTTCCAGTTTTTCTTTTTGATCCATTTCCATTTTCTTTTGGTCCATTTCCATTTTCCTCAATTCTAATTGAATTTCCAACTCTTTCAACTTAAATGCTGAGTCCCCACCAATTTCTACTTCAAGTTTCTCTTCCAAATAGGATTCATCAAAAATATCTTCCCGACCAAAACATCTATCAAGGCATTTTTGATTATTTGCTTTCTTGTAGCTTGCTTTACTTTCAAGTCATAATGTTGGGCAAATGCCAATAAATCAGGCTTCTTCAACTCATCAAACTTCTCCCAATTTATAGTTTCAAGAAACTCTTCTGCTTTGAACTCTGCCATACTGTACTTTCACGTTCAAGACTTTAGTAAATTAATGTTAACTTTTTTTACAGTGTATTTTCCCCGGTCGAGCCCCCAATTTTTTTTCGAGTCGTTCTTGACTCAAGGCCAAAATCACCTTTTTCCCGAACTCACACAAATGCACAACACAAATACACTGTTTGTTTAAGCTAACAAAATCTAAGTCTTTAATTGAAAACAGAGTATGATTGGTACATATAATAACAATATCGCATATACAATAAAATCACACAATGACAGTTTTACTATATCAGTACTTAACCAGCTGTCTTCTTGTTGGTGATCCTAGAGTTCTTGCAATGTTCTGGACGACTGATGTAATATATCCTTATTCACTTGTCCTGCTAAAATCAGCGATGTCCATAGTACACTTGCATTTATAAATCCTTGCGTATAAAATCCTCATACGAAAATGATGATGCTTCCTCCAATCTCCTTTGCGCTGCTATCTCCACGAATGTATCTCCTTGCGCTGCTTTCTCCAAAAATGGTGTTTCTTTCACCAATCACTCTTTTCCAGGGAACAGGTTTCTTTAACACAGCTCCGCTGTTTTTTGACAGATGCGTGGCCTTCACAAACCCAGCAAACTCCAGCAATTTGACAGAAGAACTTTTAATCCTTTGATGAGGAAGAGCACTTTTGTGTGCTCGCTGTCTTCTTCGTTGCTGTATTAAAATTAGCTCAATTATTGGCTATATAAACTGGTTAAATGTACTTCTTTTTTGAAGCACGAAGACCATCACACACATGTGGAGTTTTCAATCTCACATGACATTCTGTAAAGTCCCAACAAAAGCCTCCAGCTTTTTATAGCAGTACTCATGCAAAAACCCATCATCTATTAATAAACCATTACTTCAATCACATTTTCACAACATTGCTGCAATCTTGGGATTTCCCAAGATTAATTATACACATTCACATTACATCACTTCCTGGGGGTTTCTGATGGTGCAATAATGAACTGGGGCTTTCCAAGTTCCAAACATAGCTCTGACTTTGTTTACAATAATTTGGGGAATTCCAAAACGACTTTCCACACCATTATCTTGCACGCATAAGGGGTTTCCCATCTCATGAAATACTTTCAGCTTGTAAACAAAGTTAAATAATTAAATTAAATCAAATTACTCAGGGCACATCACACAATATACCGTAAACGTTCGCGTAATGGCACACCTGGGCTCCTTTGCCTGGGGGTAAATTCCATATGTCCAAATAGAGAGCTCCCTCCTCCTAAAATCCCAACAAGAATTAAGGGTATGTGCCCGTATTTGCTGGTGGTATTTTTATGGGAGGGCAGTTTTAGTTTGTGTCTTTAAAATTCCAGTTATGTCAAGGGAGCCCATAGCGCCATTAGGGGAATGTTTACGGTATTTCAAACATCCTTTTTAGATTTACACATCTCATAGCACCATTTATATTAAAGGAAATATGTAATTCATAACAGGGTCTAGGAACTCACTCACTTATTATGATTGTTACACTCACTGGTTTTAACGCAATATGCAAAATGGGGGACAAAGTCAGAGAATTACAATATCAAAATGTTGACAAAAGAGAAGAGAATACTTTATCATCTACAGTTTGATCACCCAAATGTGAGTTATAATGGCTATATTTATAGTGCAAAATCGTGAAACAATAGAAGCATACAGATTATAATGCAAGACACAACTTTGGTTGATCTATACAAAGTATCAAGGAAATGACAAGAGTCTGCTAATGTGTGTCAGGAATAGAGAAACAGTTTAAATGCCAAGGCAAAACTTGGCATTGAAAGATTTGCTTTAGCCTGCTTTTCATGGGTGAATTGGGTTATGTAGCATGTTGTTTGTAGTGTGCTTATTAGTAAATATAGTGTGGTTGCTATGTAAGTGAAGTGGAGGCTATTTAGAGCTAGGCATGTGTATACTTAGGTTAAACCCATGGAATAAATCAGGATTATCACCTAAACCTAACCCTTAATGCTCATTCTATTCCTAATAGTAATTTTAACTGTAATCATATAATACTGTGTGTGTAAGGTTTCCACAATCTGCTGAAAATTAACTGCTAACTAATATAAGTAGAGAGAGGACAACTCATCATGTAGACAGTTTTATGTAGTAGTTTAAAAGTATTACCCTTGCAAAATATTCACAGTTCATGTCAAAGCTGGAGAAAAATAAACAACATTGCCTGCTTCATTACGATGCATTTTATTAATTCCAAGTCCACCTTATGACGAGGAGTTTACAGCTAATTCCAACTTGGGTAACTTGTGGTTGTTGCTATGGGATATCATAGGGAACAATTATTGAACACAGAATGATGCATCATGGTTATAAATATTTTGGACTTATTTCTCAGAAGTATTGCATTCTGTTGTTTGTGTCAATTTTAAGATGAGTAAGTTGAATATTGCAACATCTACAGAATTTGTTCAGGATTTGGTCCAGGATGTATCACTGTTTTTCTTAACATGTCAAAAATTTGTTTTTATATTAATTATATTTGTTTTTCAATGGCAAACATGTTTTAAAATATAATTGGATCAAACGGTGATAGAGGACAAAGTATGGGAGATCCCCTGATCGAGCTACTGTGAGATTCAAAAATATGGAATAAAAACAATTAACAATGATTAAATGCACATCACAAAACTTCAGAACTTTAAAGCCAAGTATGCTAGATCTTTGGTGTTTTCAGTATATGGCTTGCCTTCCCACATTTGTGACTCTCCCAATGTCCGGCGCCCACCGAGCGCTACTTCACCTTTTCACCTAATGTTTCCTCCCTCTTGTATTTTTCCTTTTCCATAGCATAGCTTTGTTTCTTCATTTAAAAAGCGCTCTCTAAATCTGTGTATTATTATTATTATTATTATTGATAGCCTAATGTTTGTTTAAGGTAATAATTATATAACTCAATTTTCAAAAATGCCTATATTGTTTGATCGACAAATGAATTTGATTAAATAACATTGTTATTTATTTTAACAAGTGATGTGTTCAATGGTTGAAAACAGGCAATACCGGTGTTTCAGTTTTGTGAGAAAATATTTCACTGTACCACATAACATCACTTCTTGTTTCATACTTGGTCTGTGTTTATCTTACACAACAGGAAGGCAGTTTGTAAAGCAAGTTTTCTATATAATTTTTCATATGTATGAACACACATTGGCAAATGTCACAAGTCGCATGCATTCCTGAAATTGCCATCCCATCCCCACAATTTTTGTTGTTCCTATTATATACCTTGAAGGAAACTATCAATTTTAGGAAAATTTAATGTAAATGTGTCCAAAAGATTTTTTTCCGTTTTCTAAATTGTCCAAATTTTATGCTTCAAATAAAATGTAATAGTACAGTATAAATGTAATATAATTCATCAGAAAACTGTGTCAGAAATACAAGTGCATCACTTTCACAAGTCAAATACCTCTTGTAGTCTGATAATTTTTAAATAGACATGTTTTTAAATAATGATTGACATGTCAAAAGGTTGCAGAACAAGTTTGGATCTTTAGAGCTATTTGGACTTGAACATCTACAGCCAGTCTTGCAAGTATCAAATTCTAGACCTAACAGATAGGAAAATGGACTTCAGAATAAAAGCTCCTTCTCCCATTGTAATCTCAACCTTCACCCTCCAGCTCATGTCTATACCAAATTTTTGATTTAATTTGTCTGTCAAACCAGAACAATCCTAACCCTAAGCATATTTGTGATTGTCACCAGTGGCAACTCATATTCAGAAATCTTACTTAACCTGAATCCAATGTCTGAAACTAATCTCAATGCACAAATCACTTGATTGTCATCATAGCTGTATTCATATGGTGTACTTCCTTGTGTAGTACTTGTCTTCTTCTTTGCTACACTTCCTTTCTCATACTTATGCTATTGTTTTAAAAGTGAAAGTAGGCCAATGGATCCATACTATTTTGTTTATACTCTCAATTCATTTGAGCCTAAAGGGCAATGTCTAGGAAAATGTATGCAAGAGTACACAATGAAAGTATGCCAAGTAACCTATCCTCTTTGTTTGTTTGTTTGTTTGTTTGTTTGTTTGTTTGTTCTCATTGCAGTTATACTCAAGCCCAAAGGGCAACATCTGGAGGCAGAAATATGCAAGAACACTCCATAAAAGTAGAACAACTAAGAGAGCAATATGATGTATCACAAATGAAAGTAGAGGGTGCTAAGGTAGGTAGCACAGATATGTTAATAGTAGATGCAGGCCTGTATTCCCTCAAAGATAAACTAAATTCCCTACAAAATAGCAATATTAATACCACAATTTCTTACACATTCTGAATTGGGAGAATATTTCCTTGGAAGGATCCCTCTGATTCCCACATTTATCCAGCACAAGTAGATGCATGAAGTCAACATTAATACTTTTGTTGCCCAGAGCAGACACTATTGAAAATCCCCTTACAGAAATAACTTAAAACAGCAAAATAAAAGTATTTTAAGCCTGACTGGGCTCCAAGAACTAGTTAGAAACTGAGGTCAGCTGAAATTGATATTTTTTTGAGTGTTTTATTCTTTCTTATGCCTACACTTTAGGCGCCTGTCACTCCCTCGCTCTCCTTTCCCCCCATCCCTTCTCCCCCCTTCCTTTCTTTTCCTCCCTTCCTCCTATCTCGATCACCCATCCGCTTCTCCTCTATTTTCACCCCTTGCCCTGGCTTTTAAAATGGATATTTGTGATGTTAAGAAACCTATACAAATACAACATGTTTTGAGGGAAAGTAGTCAAAACTATTGGTCATGAAGTGTTGATGATTTGACTACTTCCGCAGAGGGAAGTAGTCAAATCGCCCAACACCAAGGGACCACAGTGAATTGTTTGAGAAAGTATTTTGTAAGTGTGCTACAAAAATTTCAGAAAGTTAACATTTGGTTAGCCTAATGACCATTTTGCTTGTTTGATTACAGGAATCATTAGCAACCGAAATGATGACCCTAGTGGCCAAAGAGGGAGAGTTTGCAAGAAATCTTTTAGATGTAAGTATCAATGTTTGTCCTCTTCAGAATTGATTTGGTTACTTGTAGTTTTAAAAAGGAGAGGCATGGTTATGAAGAACAATGACAGTCAAGGGTGGAAAATAATTGGATTCCGGACTCTGAATAGCCCAGTGCATAATGCTAAATACACTATATTGGTTTGTATCACATGAAGACCTCAGACATTGATTGGCAAAAGTCCAAAATTGAATGATGAGGTGCATCTTTAAGCTTGAGCATTAGGCTGTTGGCCCTTTCAGCTCAAAATTTATTTGAGTTGGTAGGTTGATCTTTTGTTGTTGTTGAGATACCAAAGTATTCTGTGGTATCTACAGCTTGCCATGAACCATTTGGTCAATGACAAACACTTACAGTTATCATGGTTATTAATTCTAGCTTGTTTTGCAGGTGTAATGACTTTCAGCAAACAGCTCTTGGTCTTGGTCAGTAACACAGGCAACTTTAACAGAATGTACATGAACTGTATGACAAAAAGTTCTTGCAGTTAAAAAAAACATAGCATTTGTTTTAAATATACAACATTCATTGATGTCTATAGGTGAATATTGAGAAACACACAAACATGGCATACATGTATGTAATTTTGAAGTCTAATCTTGTTGCCTCTTTTTTAATTTTGGCATTCCAACGTAAAGTAATCTAGACTTAACAGGTCTCAAGAATTTTAGGGATAAACTCAAGCCCAAAGTTTTCCAGAGTTACGATGAAAAGCAGAAAAGGCAATTTTCATAAAAAGAGAATAAAAAAACATCAAAACCCAATAAAAAATGAAAATATTGAACAATCTTATCAATAAAATGATATAAATATTAAAATTTGCTTCAAAATGTAACATCATAAAGATTGTTTTACCATAAAATGTGGACTATAATTCAGACTAAAATTGTAAAATTAAGCTTTTTGTGAGCAAAGTAAAAAAAAATGTAAAATTTCCAAAGCAGAAGAAAGCAGAATTTGACATTTATAAAGCAGAAAATTTTGGGCTTTAGGTTAAACAACTCAATTTTGTTTAAATAAAATTATTTGATATTTACCTTAACTACACTGATATATTGGGCCAAAAAGTTAATCCTTTATCTCAAAGCTCTACTGATGTAAAAAATCTGATAATTTTTCATTTTGTTTACTATTGAACATTGCAGGCATCTCAAAACCTATCTAAATGTTAATATTCATTGAGAGCTTGATACACAGATATATCGTCAGCCTGCTATGCTAATTGCCTAAGTCATTTTTTTGTAATTTTGAGAACAAAGTACAAAATATGGTTCAAACATGCATTTATACATATTTATTCACCAATCTTTACATAAGAACAAATGATAATGATACAAATGAAAGGGAATAATCCAAAATAATTTGGGTGATTATGTAACTGATGCATGCTTGAAGCACATTTTGTTCTTTTGTTCTCAAAATTACAAAAATGACTTAGGCAATTAGTGTAGCTGGCTGACGATATTACATTTGCTAGTAATGTTGTTTTTATTCTTCACATAGAATTAGACTCACTGCATAGCCATTTGACAAATTATTGCATTTCTTTCTGAAAATGAATGGCCAAATTTGTCAGAATTAAAAATGATAAGAGTTGAAATTATTTAACATGGTCTGTGAAGGAGCTTTGAAACAGAGGATTATTTATTTTACTATTTTCTTCATAATTAATTGATATCATATTATTTTTGCAGATGGTAGAAGCCCAAGCACAGTACCACAGAAATGCCTTAGTCAGACTAGAAGGCCTAATACCCAGAATGAAAGAACTCCTAGACCAAGACCCAACCCAACCTGTGTATGGCATCCCCTGAAGAGCATCTCAAAATACGAGAATCAGACATTGCAGAACCAATTCAGATGTGCATATTCTGGCTTTTAGAGTTAGGTATAGATGAAGAGGGCCTGTTTCGAATCGCTGGCACTACTACAAAGGTCAAAATGATAAAGGTCAGTATAATGTCAAAGGTCATCATAATGTCAAAGAAAATGTCAGGAAATAGATTTGTTAACACTTACATGGATCCCTGAATTGTGTGATATGGTCAAAGACCTGGCAATTTACAATTGAAAATCTGTTGGAAAGCTGTTTGATCATAAGAAAATTACTGTATGGATTATATTTTACAATATTTAATATCTATATTTCTCCCATCAGGCGGCATTTGATTCCAATGTTCAACTCGACATGAGTGACCTCTATGGTAGTGTACATGCATGCAGTCGCAGGTAGGTAGGGATGTGTTGAAGGGGATTTGAAGGTATGGATTTATTTGGCAAATAACATAGGCGATCACAGGGGGATAAATCCCCCAATATTTTGCCAGGGGATGGTCCATACAATCACCCCCCCAATGTTGACGCCTTATATGTGAGTTTCTGATCAAATTATCCTCATATTTGGCCATTTTAGGCGGAAAAGTGCAAATTTTTTCGCGCTTCGCACACATTTATACCATATTTCATCAGTTTAGCTTCAATCTGCCAAAATTGTTCGCGTGCATTTGTGCCATAAACTTATTCTGTGGCCAAAATGTGATGGATTCACTATACTTCAAGAAATTTTTACCAACCCCATCCCCCAATGTCAAAAAGAAATCTACGCCACTGGCAAATAAGGATACACACACATGAGAAATCTGTATACAACAATGAACACACAAGAAGCTTGGTGCAGTGGATGGATGTAGTACCTATTATGTCTTCAAATACAGTAGCATTCTTGAAAGGGGCAATTATGTTTTAAAAACTCAAAGGTATGCAAACTTATGTCCATATACATGACATTGTATGGAAATTGGGTTATATTATGTTACAAAATTCATTTGTGAGCATAAACCTTGCCTGATAAATAATGAAATGGTTTGGGAAGTGCAATTATGTGCTCATTTATGTATTTTGGGTTCTGGGTTATCTTGAGCATTTGTTCAGATACTGTCCTCCAAAATTAGTCATTGTAGTCATGACTATTTGGTACTAACTATTCGACTACTACAAAAACTGAAGGCATGCAGCCCTAGTCGGTGGGTGTGGTGTACATGTAGATTGCTGTAAACCATCATGTATTCACTGTGTACATGTCTGTGAGTGGCTGCTGAAGGGATATGCTCTTGTTGAGTTGTTCAACTGCACATCAACATACCAGAAATACGCCTCGCAAAAGTTTGCAGCAATTTACTTTCATTGTGAATAAAACCATGTTGACCAAAAGTTGACACAATTGTTGTCTTTCTTTTAGGGGCATTTAAGCAATACTTGAGAGACCTACCGGAACCCTTACTCACATTTAAACTCTATGATGAATTTATACAAGCAGGAAGGTAAGAGCATTTTTACTATCCACATTATTTTTACTATCCAAATTCTTTTTAAAATAGTTATAGGATATAGATGAGTCCATTTATAGATGAGTTGCCATGTATCATACTGTGATAAAGTGCTTTTAGCATATGTAGGAAGCATCAATCGATCAATACATACATAAATCAATATTATACATGTACAAATCTGGTGTACAAATACTATATGGTTTATATTGGGGAAATAGGGATAGTTCCCACAGGTTTATTCTGTGGGTTTGAGGTGTCAGGCCCATAGCCAACAAGGAAAAGTAGCTTGTGTGCGTCCATCTTACAAACCATGGTGAAATAGGTTGGGTCATGATTTGCTCATGAATATTTATGAGGTGTAATAATAAATATTTCAACATTAAACAACTTGAACAACACACTAGTTAATTATTGAGCAATATGTCTAGGAGGAGTTGATACGGTTTGTTTTCATTGTATGTGTTGTCATAAAACATTTATATATTTATTTATTTCTTCTTTTTAGCATCAAAGACAATGATCAGAAGTTACAAGCATTATGGAAAGCTATAAACAAATTGCCAAAGCCAAACTATAATAACTTTAGGTAAGTTGCATGGCAAACCCCGTGGTATGGCACTACTGATTGGTTACATACAGGGATATATCATGTATTAAACCAATCAGAGGTATGGTAAGAATAGTCAGTAGTAACCTTTCGCAAAAACATGTTAACCATTGGATTCTTTTGTTAATTTCTCACACATGCTTTTATGAATTTCAGTGATCACAATGACCCTTGGGTACATTATTCATTGATGTGATGTCATATAGGGGTTACTTTAGGTCATTTTGTTTACAAACCATACAAGCCTGAGAGCCACATTTTACACCCCACATAATTTACTAATCTTCTACTTGTTTTTTGTTTTGTTTTTTTATTATTTTTTCAGATATCTTATCAAGTTTTTAGATAGAGTGGTTAAGAGATCTGATGTGAATAAGATGACAGCAGCCAACTTGTCAATAGTGTTTGCTCCTAATCTACTTTGGTCTAAAGAAGAAGGCGGGTAAGATATTTGGTAATGTACAATATGAAGATTTAAGAAATGACATTCCATGAATGTGGAATCAATTTCAAGCCATTATAAATGATTTAGTAGTAACTGTCAGGGTGGGTTTCTGTCCAATTTAAGCCAAAATAATAAGGTTAAATGAAATAAACCACACTGGCTGTCTTTGCTGTGTACATGGAGCTCTGTGGGGATTTAAGGGGAGGCGATCTTTTGTGCGTAAATATAGAGAGCCAGGGGATTCGCACTAAAATTAAAAAAAAATATTTGAAGAAATCAAAGAGCCCCAGGAATAAAAATTGTAGTGTAATTCATGCCAGACACAATTTCTTTTAATGACAAAATGAATTTTTGTAATAGTTCAAAACCATACGCTTTATACCAATTTTGAATTTAGCCTGAATCAGAATATGGCACCTCTCGCCTTTTTTAGGTCAAGGCTGTTTTGACCATTATGCAGCGAACGTTGTTGAAGCTATTTCACATACATGTTCAAAACACTCTAGAGAAAGAATGTGACCATATACTGTTGAAATATCTTTTGTTGACTTCGAATGATAATATCTTAACGTCGTAAATTTTAAGGTCAAATTTCTAAAATCAAAACAAAACATTGTGACGCAGATATTCCCCAACTTATGCAATTTCATCATCGTATCAGTGTCTTTATTATTTGTTTGAGGCCTTTTCCAAACGCTTTTAGCTATTTATGCATAAAACAGCCAATCTTTACAAAATGCATCATTTTTTATGTAAACAAAAGGCTAAAGATAACATATGAGATTTATCTTTTATTATTACACTCCTCTGTTCATCTGCCTCCATGGCCGAGCGGTAAAGAACATGATTGATAATCAATGATGCGTGGAATCGTTGGTTCGAGTCCCATCGAAGCCTGGGGAAACTTTTTTTCTTCAAAATTCATGATCGCATTGGGAAATGAGTGACTTGTCGGTAAATCGTGTATCGTATCCTTAATGTTGTAATTACGATATTATATCGTAATCGGCTGATTTCAATTAGGTGTATTAAAGTTGGGACATTTGTAAACATTACAATTTATGCCAAAAAATAGGTTTGAAGCAAATTAACCAAATCATTTTTGAAGATTGTACAATATGGCTTTAATACTGAGTGGGTCCAAGAATCTAAATTGCTTCAAATCCTGAAGTGGAAGTTAAATATGATGTCCATCCTGACCAGATTAAATCTGAACACCAAATTTATTGGTCTGTTCCATTTGAAATCTATATGCCCCTATGGAAGACATGATATTATCTGCACACAGGTGGTGTAGATTTCAAATGGAGTCAATTATTCAGGTAACCCTATTTGAAATTCACACTTTCTGTGTGAAAGATTAAGGACATGTCTGCCATTGGGGGTGTATGGATTTCAACTGAAATAGCCTGCCTGCCACACGGAACAGGTTCCATTTACTGGCCGGCCAATGTCATTTATGTATTTATGAAAGCAAAGTATATTAATCAATAAAGCTTGCACAATTGACCAAGAATTGAACATGGTATCACATCAAACCACTATATTACACCATTAGAAATTGTAGAAGTGCATAAGATTTGTATGAACCCACACAGTGTCTTTGGGCAATTCACAAGTTGCAGGATTTCCCTTGTAGTGTTATCTTCATCTTTTGTGTCCTCACACCATAGAAGACTATTACTGCACACATCTTTGAGCCCATAAGAATATGTTCTGTGCAAGGTCATGCATTGTATAAGTCTAATCCCAGAGTAGGCAAGGCAGCAGATACCTTGCATTGTCCAACATCATTCTGAGAAGGTTTATTACATCACAGACTTCTTTGCACCAGATGGGAAGGCTTCTGATGGTATGATTTCCATCTTGGTGGCATCTGGGATGGTTAGCCTATTCTTCCATAATCTGAGCAGCCTGGCATCTTCAGGTGTTGAGTCCAATGGAATTGTAAAATATAAAGACTAGTATCCCTGTAAGATCAGTTTCTTGCCTGAATAAATTATCCTGATTTTTCAGTTATATAAATGTTGATTAAAGCACTTTTACCTGACAAAAGACCCTATGCAATATACCAACCAGAATTGTACAAGCCAGCCATGTTGGAGGATAGGTTTAAGATGACAGAGGGACTAATCTCTAGATTGATTCCACAACCATTCTTGCCTACCACCTCTTATTGTAAAATTACCATGAAAAATTGCTCCTGGCGGACAGCATTTTATTGAGTTACACTGAAGTCTTATTACTTGCCTTCATTTTAGCTAATGGCTACAATAGCTTTGCATAACTTAACCCTCATTTTAACAATATCGCTTTAACCTATAACAACTTTTTTGTTTATTTTGAATAAAGTCTGTGTACTACTCCAACTGATTTAGCTGTGTAAGTTCCCATTCTCAAAGATGTATTATATCTCTTGATGTATGACTCTGTATTGTGTGCATGTCTGAAAGTCATCAGACCATACTAGAAATACCCAATTATTAAAACATGGAATCTGAATCCATGATATTGAAGCCTGCCCATATCCATGCATTTCTTCTACCTGCCCCATTAGCATGTTAGGAATGCCTTCAAGACCCAACCGCCGGTTCACGACCGCTGCCCTGTGGTTTAATCATGTTGTATTAGAACCAGTTGATTGCCAATCAGTGGTTCTGTCAGGACACTGGTCAACCAGCAGGTGGGTTTACCCCTTAAGTAGATGCATTTTCAAGGACACTTCTGAAAACCCCAGTGTAGTCAAATTTCTGCATGAATAGTAATGTTTTTTGTAGCATATAGAAAGGAATGTTAGAAATAGAAGTAAAACACAATATTCAAAATAATGAAATATGTGACTTTTTGAAACATGTTTGATCCCAAGTTGTCATAAATAGTGTATAGCCCAAATGATAATTTATTTTTCTTATAACAGGATGACCTGACCCTTTAATTCCTTTGTCATGGGGAGAAAAGGCACATTTCAACAGTTTCAACAGTTTCAACCTGGATGTTTGCATGAACACTATATATTTAGTCAAATACTCCTTCTAACGAACATGTGCATATGATGTACCTTCTAATTGTCCCACCTTAATAGAGACTAATTAAGTTTGCTAAAATAAGAAACAAGAACTAATACCTAATTTTCTGAAAATCTGAGTGGTGTTAAATTCAACCCTAGGAGGAACAATATATTAGGTTAGCAAGCATGATGCAATACTGCAACTATCTATACCCATAAATACTACATATCTGATTCAGGTACATCATTCTCTTCTTATTCTGGACATTTGTGATACCAAAACCAATTATTTGAATTTCCAACATATACCCAATACTAACATTAACATATAAGTGGTTTTCCTCTTTTCTGTCCATATGCCATGTGTCCCTCCCATCTTTATTCACATGTTTTCATCGGTTATGTGAGGTGCATGCCTCATCATCTACTTAACCAGTAACCCATACTACCCTGTATATTTACTCTTGCTTCTCTTGACTGAACATCTGTATATGAATTGTAATATGTTGCTATCTGACATATGCTTGAATATTTGAGATTACAATATTTGATTCAAATAAGTATTTATTTTATTGGTCAGTTGCAGCCTATAGATTAAAATAATATTCACTACTAATGAGGATTTGAATTGTAATAAAATGTGATGCATTGTACACATAGCAATACTCCATTCATGGGGTTTATCATTCAGGTCATATTCCATCATTAATTTTGAAATTTCTTGTTAATGTGTTGATGTTTACAGGGTGTCGGTACTTTCTACTGGTATAGCTTCAGCGGTGGTAGAATTGTTTATAGCATACGCTGATTGGTTCTTCCCTGGAGGTGAGTGAGTGAGTGGATGTCATAATAATTCACTCATAATTTCAAATATTTATCATCATACTTTTCCACTCATCAATGCATGTAGTTGGGTTGGATTTTTTGGTTTTAAAAGACATTGCAGCACTTCAAAAGTATGTTGGAAATTGTAGTATGTTGGAAATGCAGGTGAATCAACATATTTTCATGGCTGACATTGTGAAATTTTTTGAATAAAATAAGATGTTATAGTTTCATCAAATTTTGTTAACTTTGTCCCCCGATTCTCCTAGATATTAATTTTGACTTGCCAGAAGACACAGAAGCCAACATGTCATTGTCGCCGGACCAACCTGATATGAGAAGCCCGCCTCCTCCACTCAATGCATCAACCACACCAAATGCAAGCACACCAGAAAGACCAGAGAGGCCGCAACAGGTCAGTACACCAAAGGTTAAAAGTTTATCCTTCATGTAAAAGAGCATGCAACTTTGTATATCAATTTCAATTGGTTGGGGGAGGGGGGATTTTATTGTGTGATTTTTTGTTTGCTTGTCATCTTGCACTAAGGATATACCAACAGGTCAGGAAGAGGCCATAGGTTTGAAGTCAAGTGAACTTGTTATAGAGTTGTTGCCCATATGTGTGTCTTATTGTTTTATTTCTATTAGCCCCTGCCATCAGTATCTCAATCACCAGTGTCACCTCCATCTCAAGCAGCTCTTCAATTAGCTGTAGAATTGCAACAGCAATCCAAACCACCCGCTAGACCGCCATCATCTAGCCAACCCGCTAAGCAAGATGGTAATGGAACACCACCTGCAGTACCAGATAGGGATAGGTAAGAATACTAACATAGACACAATGCTAGCTTAGCAGTGGCTGGTGTGTGGTCAATTTATTGAATCAACACAGGTCACAACTGTGTGCTGGCTTCTGCTACATGATATCTTTCCAGGCATTTCAACATAGTCCTTGCATAGGCAAGTAGGCTTCTTGCAGCTTGCATTGAAAAAAATATAACCAAATTAACAAACAAAGGTGATAAAGAGTTTTATATTATATATGAAATGGACTGAAAATATAAATACATGTTTCTGGTGCCATATTTAAAAGACCCTGCTTCATAAAAAAAAAAGCAAATAATTAAGTGCTTTTTGAAAGAGTTTGAGTATTGCTATTTCATAAATAATTTGATCTGAATTTTGTCATTCCTGTAAAAGATTGGCTATTTACATGCAAAATTGTTCATGTACCATCTTGTTCAGGATTTGTGTTGTTGTTGCCAGGAGATGAGAATGAATGAAATATGCCATGGCTGGTGTACATTCAAGTTGATGCATAATATGGATTTTAACCTCATCACCTTTAACTGCATCAGCCAGTGTCTAAGCTAGTTGTTTTACTTGGAAACTGAAACTGTTTTGTGTGGTTTTGTTTCCCTTGTTCCTATTTCTAGTGAGGTAGGAGATCATCTTTCATTTTATGTGTGAAGACACTCCTTCCTTGCTAGAATTGGACAAGTGGTTAAATTCTACCACACCAAACTGCCAATGAATAATGTTTTCAACCTACTTAGTGAACATGATATAGTGCAATTCAGTTTTATATATCCCTGTGTGTTACCATCAACATAATCATTAACCATAACTCACTCATTTTGTTTTCAAAGTTAATCATTAAATAAATCAATTCATATTTTACTTTCCAGCCATTTATTTAGGCCTATATTTTAAGGGGGAATAAGGTTGATTTAATGTGCATGCCCATTGTCAGTTCTCAGTGCATGTGTAAAGTTTGGCAAAATGTAACTTTGTGAAATTTAGGAAAAACAAATTGGAAACAAAAACAAGATTTGGTATGGTATAACCATCATATTGAAATAATATATGATAGGCATATGCATTGCAAATCAGAAAACTGTCTTTCCAGTGGCCGGTTGTTTGAGAACTCACCTGCATGTGAACTCACATAGGCACAGTACCCACAATTCAGTTCAGTCTTTCACGTAAGGTCACTTTGTGGTAGCTGGTTAAAATGCAATATGGGTGATTTAGATAAAGTACTTTGAAGTGTGGTATACACTTGGGATAGAAAATGCATGATGTTAAGCTTTCCCACAGTGCTATTCAAATTTCAAATTGACTAGTGTATGTTGTTAGATAGGGATATAGGAGCTTGTTGAATCCAACTAAGCATTTGTGGGATACATTGTGGGTGTCACATATGAATTGTGTAGCCGTTTTGTTTTTAAGGGCAACCAAACGTTTACGTAGACTCAGCAGCTTTTCTAAACAACAAGAAGAACTCAGAAAATTATTGGCATCTGTAAAGCTAAGGTAACCAACACACCAAAAGTGGAGTCCAATTTTAAGTTTTTGTGTTTCTGGTTGATTATTTTTGTTGTAATATTTAACTTTTGAAAATTATTTGCATCGTGTTTTGAAGATTAAAAGTCGTTAAAATTTTGTACAGCAACCATATTGTTGTTTTTGCATGAGGAAGTTAGTAAAAAAAAAAAAAAGGCATTCTTGAATAAATGTTTTGAAAATGAAAATGATTTCTGGGAAGTTTGATTTCAAAATTGTGGATCTTGTGTTGGATGCTGAATTAGTTTGCATGGAAAGAGACTTGTTGTAAGTCTAGTATCAAGTTGGATTCAAACCTTGTTTTCCCAGTGGAAAATTATGCCAATTTTACTTAGTCTTTATCATGCATGCATGGTTCTTATGTTGTTGTTGTGCATGGGAAAGTTTAGGCAATTCTGTGTCTGGAAAGCAATATTAGAATAGATGGAATTGTGGAAGTTAGACCCGCTTATTTTTGCTCCAAAGAAGTTGCTATATTTTTGTGAATATTTGCCACTCAAGCAAACTCCTCGATATGCAAAACTCCCATGTATCCCAAGAATAATTTTCTGTGCTTTCGTAAAGATTATTGTCTTGATTAAGCTGGCATTACACTGAAGGGAAACCAGTGTGTGCATGTTCAGTGTGGCTGTGTCCCCTTTTACTATGTTTGCAAGTGTGTGTGCCAAAATTGTGCCTGGATGTCCACATGCTTTAATCCATATTAAAAACCAAATACCCTAGGGGTCTGCACCAAGGGTTGGATGTCACCATACCAGAGGTTAACTGATTCTGAATATTCACCATAAACAACAGCACTTTGGGATGTTTGGCACAATATGAAAGTATTGTTTATAGACATAAAGCACTGGCATCATTGCATCGAGGAACTGAAATGGTGCACAAAGCACTGAATCATGTGGTCACCAGATTAGTTTCAGATTGATTATAGGCTCACCATAATGCACTGGGAGTGGGATACCACACATAGACAAATAACATATGTAGCATGTTAACATTAAAAATTTTCCATCCTGTTAACAAATGTCATCTTCAATATCTGTTTTGTTTGAAGTTGTAATATGGGATAATTTGTGCGAGAAATGTTGCATCTATATCATGTTTCACAAAAGTAATAAAAACAGATATCATTGCAACTAGGAAACCTGGTTTTAACTGCAAATATTTCATTCACTTTCAATAAATGACCCAAACTGATGAGTTGCCCATTCCTTTGTGGAGGGACTGTCATAAGAAATGAAAGCAAGTTTCTTAGTTGTCATTGATATGTGTTGTAAGATATCTAATGGTATAACATCTTTACTGCATGAAGCATGTCTTCCCCAGCATGTCATATCTCAAGTGTATTACCCCTTTTGTTGTAATTGCTTGATATTTTGTGAGTGTATGTGGACAGTGACATTTTGTTGAATTTAGATCAAAGAAAAAAATTCAAAAGAAAATATCATTGAGTAAAAGGTTGAAAGCATGAGTATGACAGAGAGTACTCCCAGGTCCTATCTATGGCAAGTCAGTCCTAATATGGTCAAGGGGTGTATCTTTTATTTACTTCACTAGTATGTTACTTCCTTTTGTCATAGCTTGGGTCAAGTTTTTTTTTTGATCATGTGATAAAGAATGTAACTTGTAAAGACATTAAGAGGAAGATACTTTGTTTTGTTAAAGTATGTAAGTCAAATAGAAAGCTAAACTCAACCCTAGCATAAGGAAGTAAATGGTTAGTATTGTAATCAGAAGATAAACCCTTTTATGATATTGGGGCTAAGAGCTACCTGCTGAAGTATTGAGCCTCGGCATGTTACTAGATGGTTTGCTCAGGTGAAGAAGGAGCCACATGCAGTTTGGGACCAAGACTAAACCAAGATAACCTCACACAAATAATTAAGTCTGGTTTAATTTGGATCTGTGATCTAAGTTCACATTATGAGGCATGCCCTATGTGTACAGGGCAGTCATTTTCTTTTTCTCACATAACATGTATCTCTTACTAAAACTAGTAAAATTAACAATATCAGGTGATTGCACTATCTGATTAATTGCCCTAGTACAAGTATGTGTGATACAACTTTGATTAACATAGATATAGATGTTAATATGAAATAGTCTTGTACTATAAAGCAGCAGCTACAGTGCTTTCTCTTTAATATATATTTCTTTGTGTATCAGTTAATATCTGGGCTTAGTTTCACTATCACTTGTAATGCATCTAAGTACATAAACCTAAGTGTACAAATCCATTATGATTCTCTGTTGGAGCCTGATGTGAGTGCAAGAAAGTTGTATCTGCAGCAACAGGCTTATTGTACTCCCGATATTAGAATAATACAATGCTAATATTTTGGAATTAGTAAAAATAGTATCTTGTTATGCCAGATGAAACATGGCTCAATCCTCTTCCTTTTTTCTGCAAAGTGATTTTTGGATATGTTGTTTTGTAACTTAATTTTCATGAGTGATAAGACAATAGGATGATAGCTATCACACAAAAAGTAATGCAGATATTTAATGACTGCATGACCATTTACTGCCTACCAGGAGCAGCTAATTTGTGAATTAAATTATTGTTCTCAATAATTAACATCAGTAATTTAAGAAATCTCTATTAGAATATTTGTGGTGGTATTTTAATCTAATTCACACAAAGGTTTGGTCTGCAAATGGAACAATCCTGAGTTTGATCGCTTGCAATTAGTGTAAATACAGAAGTGACAGATAGTATATTTTGGCTGGACTCAGATTGCATTGGCCTTATTCCTAAGGATCCACAGTTTCATGTAATTCAATTTAAAATGACCTAAGTTTGCTTTTACAAATGCAACTTTCTATTACTCACATGATGATATGAAGTGTTTATACACATACAGTAAGTTTGTTGTAGTCACCATTCTGACCTGTGTAATAAAACATTCCTATATATTACAGAGTATACTAATTCACATGATAATAAAAAACATTTATGAGATGAGTTTGCCACAATGCTAATTTTCATATTGCGGTATTTTATGCATAATTGTTTTTAAATTAGAAAACAATGCGATTTTCTTAATTTGCTGTATTACTGCTTGTGTGCTTTATTAAAGCTTCAGAACATGGGAAGTAGATGGTTAAAAATTAGTGATTACTTTTAAAGATTGTGTGTTTCACAAACATTGAGGCGTGCTTTGTTTAATTTCATCTGAATTCAATTTCAGATCAAGCGTACACTAGTGGGAAAACTTATCTGCATTGCTGTAGAATTCATTATTTGTTTTAAAAAAAAACAATAGCTTTTCACTCCTATTCCAGAAAATGCAGCACAAATTTATTAGGATTGAAAAAATATTACTCTGTTTTGCCAAATGAAACATAGCCATATCTTAATCCTTTTTTAATAGTTTGGGGAGAAATAGGTCAAAAACAATTGCAGTCACAAAATTCAAAGACTTGGCACAAGTCTAAGCATTCAAAATTTGCTCATAAATGAAATATATTATGTTAATTTTGATAATTGGTTATAAAAGATATAAGAAAATGTGTTTTCCAAATATTATAATGCATATTAAAGAGGCATCATCCCCCCACTTGTCTAAAAAAGTTGAAATTTGTATACCACTGGAAACCTCTGACTAAATGATGTTGATGTACAAAACAATTCTTGCAGATTAATTTCTTTTATCAAAAATATGAAATTTCTTCTTCTTCTTCTTTGAAATACTCTTCAACGCTCCACAAGGAATCACACTAAGAGGGTGTGAGTGCGCCAATGATGTGCTATTTAGTCTCTGATATTGTTACTTGTGTCTAGCTTCCTGAAGAATTCAGATGAGCTTTTCTTGAATTGGGTTATTTCTTCGACTGAGTGGAGATCAGGTGGTAATGAATTCCAGTCAACAATGGTGTGTGGTACAAATGAGTTCTTAAAGCAGTTGGTTCTTGAGTGGTATGGAATGTAGGTATTGTGTTTGAGCGCCTTGTGAAGCGACTGGCGGGCGCAGGTAGTCTGACACTGGTAATGAAATTACAACACATTGTCTATAGAGCAATGTAATACAAATAATCATGCATAAATTGCAAATGCAAAATCTGACTTGATTGAATTTTTTGGAATAAGCTTTTTTTTTTGTTACAGTAGGCAAAGAACATCCTAAAAATGCATGCATCTCCCTTATTCCCAAAAATTGGCCAAATGATAAAATTTGACTTTTATTGCCAGTTAGAACTAACCAAATGATTAGGATTTAGCTGTTTCATTTAGCAAAACAGGATAATATTTTTTTAATTTTAAAAATTAGTGCTGTATTTTTCTGGAAAATGGAGTACGGTAGTACAGATCCAATTGAATGTTTTGATACTTGCTGTCTTCTCAGTAATCATGTCCACTTTAGTCTAGTGTGGTGTTTCTAAATGTTCTCTCCACCAATATTCTTTTCTTGTTTGATGATGTCACCAAACTTCTCAGTTTTTATTTTACAAACTCGCAATATCCTATTTTTAAATGTGTTTTTCATGATATCAAAATGCTTACCATTTAGTTTGTGAAAAGAATATTTTTTAAAGAAATTGAGGAATACAATTTTATTTTATGAAGAGTATATTTGAAGAAATAGAGGAATAAAAGGGAATTGTTCTGATGGACTAACCGCAATATTGTTTATTTAAATGCTGTCCATATGTGCTGCTCAGTGTCATGTTGTGTGCTAATTTTATATATGCATGTTTTTGTTTTTGTATTTGCAGAATGATTTTTGTACTAACTGTATTGTTTCATGCTGTATGCACTACAAGAAGTATGACTTCCAGGTTGTCTTTAGGAACCAATATGCTACCAAGAAAGAGATTTTGTTGTGGTTCTTTTATAGTTCTTTTTATAGATTATCCAATCGTATGGTCAATATCCTTGTGTACAATACTTTGTTCCTGCAAATGATTTTTCCCTCCAATGCAGTTTTTTCTGTACATTTTGCATGCTATAAATTTCTGTAATATGCACAATTTTCTTGCTTTTTTTGGTGACATCGGCCTTGTTTCAAACCTTCAATAATTGTACTTTTGAAATGTGTAGTTGCATGTTTTGTTATGCTCAAAATGCCATGTCTACACAATATCTGTCATCCATGCAATCACATACAATTTTAGTGTCATTCTGCAGGGGGATTTTTTCTGCACATTTGTCCACTTCCTTTTTCATGCTCTGAGCAAATACTCATAATAACAATGAGCAAATACATTCCTTATGTGTATACATGTATGTGAAGAAGCTCAAAATCTATAAACAAATCAAAAAATTACCTTAAAAAGGGAAAAAGAGAAATATAGACACAAAGTACAAAAGTTTCTTTCCAAGGCACAACCAAAGTCATAATTCTTAGTGCTGTCAGCTGTACATATCCAATGTGTTCTTTTTGTGTTTTCACCTACATCATGGCTCCAATCTCTTTCACAGCTTCTCCACAACCAACACTGAATCTTCTACTCCGCCTACTGGGAAAAAACGACGACCCTGCCCACCCCTGCTCTCAACCTCCACGCATCCCACCCCTCCTCCTCCTGGACAGGGTGGATCATTGACCACACTAGCCATAGCCAGTCTAGTTCCACCAATGCCTGTACAGTTCAACGGTAAACCATCTTCCGCCCTCCATCTGGCCCACCCCTCCTCGCCCAGCGCTCCTAAGCCACCCCTCTCCCCAAGCCGGTCCCAAGCGTGGTCAGAAGAAATCTGACGCGCCGCATGCACCATGAGGTATTAGAGCTTATTTTGTTTCATTTTTGTACTGCAAACAAGGAAAACTTGTGCCTGCCAAAATATTTTCAATTTTGTTTGTTTATTTGACTGAAGCAGAAACTAGAATTTTGTTATTCCATTAAATTAAGCTACATTTGCTGCTTACAAGAAAAATGATGATAACCTGCTTCCTTTAAGCATTTTACATTTGTGAGTGTAATAAAAATGCATATGTACCAGCAGGTCAGTTAATATGGACCAGATCCTTGTTCTCTCTCCCAATGTTCCTAGTGTATTGATTTTAAGTACATAAGTTTCTGTATAGACAGATGTGAGTGTTGTGAATATTTAAGGCACAAGTCTTCTTGCTGTTGTACTTTCATAAGTTTATGTATGTATGTATATATGTATCCATCATTCATATCATGAGTGTGTTTCATCATTTATAATGTCATACATTATAGTTCAAAGGTTATTTATTGTGCAATATTTTGAAGCTGTCCATACTGCATGGTAAGTGAGTCTTAGGGCTATGAGGAGGCAGTCACACACCACATGGAATCAATGTAACTGAGTTCTCTTGTCATCAATTCATGCTGTGTTAGTTTAGATCTGTAAATCACATTGTTGAATAAGACTTGAGACACATTGAGGTACAGTTACACTCATAGGTTTGTTAGTGACTTGAAGTAAGTAATAATAATATTGTTATGTTCTTGTATTGTCCATGTGCACTGTGTAGAATAGCATGGTAAATGGGGTAATGCTTAGCCCAGCTTTGGTGACTTTGTGTAAATGTAGCAACCTTGCATCCATTGTCCTTCCTTTCTGGCACATTCTCTTCTCTTGCCCAGCAGCATGTTGTCTGTGTTCCTTCATCCATTTCTTTTGGCATTTGGTGCATTAAAACACTAACCAAAACTACACAAACTCATTTATATATAAGTGCTTCAGCTTTCACATGGCAAAAGTGATGCTTATTACAATGACAAATTTTTCCCTGTACGGGAAATTCCAAAACAATTTTGACAAACACCCCAACCAAATTTACCCCAACAGTGATACATTACGGAGTTTGAGTGCCACGGAGAAGGAAATGGCTAAACGACTTGGATTCTTGAACGTCCCAGTTAACAAGTGGGTAACATCAATGTTAAGATTATAGCAGTGTTTGATATCCTAATCACTGATCATCATCATTATATATACATACACCTGTGCAATTCAAAGCATTTTTGTTAGCACTTGTGATCCTCTGTGGGAAATTTTTTTGTTTCTTTGTTTTGGATCTTTGAAATGAATTCATACTTTAAAATTGTAGTTGTCAAATTTCCATCTATTATAAGGGGATTAGACGAGGCATCTGATTTGTCACCTGATTAGAAAGGCATTCTAATGACAGGTATCATGTCTGTGACCTGAGGTATGTCTTGTTGTTCTGCTCCTTCCCAGATAGCTTTTGTATATCATTAATCAGGTGCCTGATGAAGCAGGTAATAACAGATGGAGTTCATTTGACTTTCAAACGGTGATTGGACTACTGAATCATTATTTGAAATGCCTGTAGGGATAACATATGTTTTGATTTTCTGTAATGCCCATTTCAATATATTATGAATACATTCATATACATATAAGATGGATTTAAGATACTTTGACATTATCATGACTTAAATAATTCCGTTTTTAAAAGTTGCAAATCTTTTAAAAACTAGATTGTCTTAGCATCAGGGGCTCTTGGGCAATCATGTGCATCTGGGTGCAGAAGCTTATCCCCTCAATTTCCACTTGAGTCCACTCAAGCCCACTCCAGAGTTTCTGGCCTACTTTCAAGCTTTCAAGCTATTGATTCAGATCATAGTTTAAGGTTGTTATTGTTGTTTAGCAACAAGCCCAATTTTTGACCACTCAGTTGTCACTTTAGTGGTATTCAACCAATCAGGTCTTCCGTTCTATTTTCCATTCCTTTGGTGTGGCCATATTTTCTTGTGATGCACTTGCATTTCTCCATTCGATCAGGCAGGACCAAAAAATCCCACCCTTCCTCCCATTGTTGGGAAGGGTATTTCAGTTAAGTCAAAAATGTCATAGATGCTTCAATAAAATTTTGTCAAATTACTCCCGCTCTACGCTTTAGATACGTTAGATAAATATGTTGTATAGTCATCTCAAATGAGGGCTAATGATGTATATGTATGATATATATGGAGGTTCTTCAAATCCTGAAGAATCTTGTCTGTAGATTGTCTCCACTTTCTACTGCGCTTTGTCCAATGGAGTCTGGTCAATACCTGAGCGAGATATTGAGTTCCACTTTCTACTGGCTTTTAATGGGAAATGAATGCTTTGTATGGAGTTTCTTCAAATCCTAGGAATCTCTTGAGGTAGATTGTCTCCACTTTCTACTGTCTCTTTGTATACAAGATGGAGTCTATCAAATCCTGACTGAGACTTGTTGGACCACTTTTAAACGCTCTTATCAAAATCATAATGCTTTGTAACAAGTTTCTTCAAATCCTGAGGAATCTCACATAGGTAGATTGTTCCACTTTCTCCATTTTGTAACTTGCCCATGGAGTCTGGTCAATTGACATGAGAGACTTGTCGGTAGATTGTCTCCACTTTCTACTGCGCTCTTAATGGGAAATGAATGCTTTGTATGGAGTTTCTTCAAATCCTGAGGAATCTCGTCTGTAGATTGTCTCCACGTTCTACTGCGCTTTGTATGGACTTGTATGGAGTCTGGTCAATACCTGACGAGACTTGTCGGTATATTGTCCCCACTTTCTACTGCGCTTTAATGGGAAATGAATGCTTTGTATGGAGTTTCTTCAAATCCTGAGGAATCTCTCGTAGGTAGATTGTCTCCACTTTCTACTAAACTTTGTATGGACTTGTATGGAGTCTGGTCAATACCTGACGAGACTTGTCGGTAGATTGTCTCCACTTTCTACTGCGCTCTTAATGGGAAATGAATGCTTTGTATGGAGTTTCTTCAAATCCTGAGGAATCTCTTGTAGGTAGATTGTCTCCACTTTCTACTGCGCTTTGTATGGACTTGTATGGAGTCTGGTCAATACCTGACAAGACTTGTTAGATTGTCTCCACTTTCTACTGCGCTTTGTATGGACTTGTATGGAGTCTGGTCAAATCCTGACGAGACTTATCGGTAGATTGTCTCCACTTTCTACTGCGCTCTTAATGGGAAATGAATGCTTTGTATGGAGTTTCTTCAAATCCTGAGGAATCTCTCGTAGGTAGATTGTCTCCACTTTCTACTGCGCTTTGTATGGACTTGTATGGAGTCTGGTCAATACCTGACAAGACTTGTTGGTAGATTGTCTCCACTTTCTACTGCGCCTTAATGGGAAATGAATGCTTTGTATGGAGTTTCTTCAAATCCTGAGGAATCTCTCGTAGGTAGATTGTCTCCACTTTCTACTGCGCTTTTTATGGGAAATGAATGCTTTGTATGCAGTTTCTTTAAATCCCAAGAACCTTGTCAGTAGATTGTCTCCACTTTCTACTTCGCTTTAAGTAGGGTAATTAATGTTTCAGAGTTTGGAGTATCTATAGTGACTTGTTGTATTTGTCAGCAGATTATTTTGCCTTATTGATATATTAATTATACTAAATGTTCATTATTTGGGCTGGCATTATTTCTTCTTTTGGTGATGCCTAATTATTTAATTAATTAAATTTAATTGCATTTAAAATGTGGTTTTCAATCCAATCCTCTCGGGTTGATCCAAAGATCTGTATTTGGCTTATCATAAATTATTTTGGTTAAATGTGATACAGAAGTCAACTTTTGTGTGTCCATTCTATATGGTTGGTTGGCTTATACACATTTTTCCAATAATACTTGAATTTAAATAATTTGTTGGAAGATAAATAATTTGAAAATGCTTGCTGTCGTTAAATATCTCAATTTATGTTGATGGCTTAATTTCTATGAAATTGTATCATTATTTATCTTAATCATATTTATATCTAAAATTGTTGAATGGATAATAAGCTCTTATTAAATGGTCCTCATGATCGTTGGGGCAATGCTGTGTCTAAATCTTTGGCTTTGTTGTGTTTTTCCTGATGTCTCAAGACAATTTGGTATTGTCATGAGAAATGTCATTCTTCTCTTAGTTCATGTAAGGAACTAAAACAAGAATATCTTATTCTTTCAAAGGGGACTTGACATCCATCATCAGTCCTGAACTATATCTGGTACCTTTTAATAGGTGATAAATCTGATAATTGATTTAGTAAGAGTCGATTGTACAAAAGTACAGTTCTTCTAGGGTGACATTGTAAGATCATTGGTGGTAACTTGAAACACTGACATTCACAAAGTGTTTTTCATTCTCACCACCAGTAAACCTTGTTAGCATTGTCACAGACCTCACCTATCACTCATAATTACAGTTGCTAATTGCACTGGATTAAAGTTAAAGATCTATGTCTTTGGGGTGAATAAATGGGTCCTGGGCAGGGTGGGAGACATCACATAAAGGCTATTTTTACCTATGCATGATGTGTGTATGTGCTGATAGGTCATGATTTTGTGCAGAACATACAATTAGCATGGATTGAAAAACTTTTTTTTGGCTGTGTGTTTTACACCCAGCATTCCCCCAAACCTATGTTTTGTTCACAGAGTACCAATTTTGAGCTTTGACTCATGATCGGAATGTTAAGGGTTCAACCCCAGAAGTGCCATTGTGTTGTGCACTTAAGCAATTCCCTTTACCTCTCTTGTCGCTCTTCACCCAGGTTTATAAATGGGTACCAACATATATTACTGACAAGGTAAAATAGACTTGTTGAGCATGAGGGAGTCTGGCCCACCTGTACCTTGCCTTATGTTATCAGCCAAACAAAAGATGTAAATTTCCCATGGCTGTCATGATACCCCAGATTAGAACAGTTCCTCATGGTCAGGAGCTAGTTACAGCCCAGAGATTAATATAATTTCTTGTAGCTTGCTGTTAGTATATGCATTTATGTGCTGTGCCATGTTGATCACAAACAGTGAATACCACAATTGAACATGGTATGAATTTATAAGGTGGTGATGGGTGATTAGAGTATTAAACACTGCTGCATACTTGATGCATAATTGTTAAGTGAATTGTTGTTCAGAAGTAGTACCAGTAGTAAAGTGTACTTGTAGCACAAATGATGACATAAGCAATCTCTGGAATTGGTAAGTACAAATTTAGAAAACTAATTATAATTTGTAATTCCACAGGTACAGCTTGATGTTGTTGATGTTTCTGCTCACTTTATTTAAAACCAATTTCAGCATTACATTATTCATCCTATTACTACTATACTTTATTTTACTTGTTCTTTGTTAATGCACAAGTTAATATAGTCCCAACTTAGTCCCAACTTGCACTCTTGTCATTCTCCAAAATATAACCAATGGTGCAATGCAAAGTACACTTTCCATCGGTTCTGTTTACTGTGTAAACCAGGTATTCTCAATACCATTTTTGTGAAGCAACAATAATTGACTGTACAGGTAAACCCACATGTACCACTATCCAGATAAAGCCAAATACATGACAGGATAGACCCCAGGGAGCTGCTTAAAGGCCTCTGGTAGGTAGCATCCAGGGGTGAAGGAAGAGGTCCCTTTCCATGCAGTTTCTTGAGGGAACCCAAAAAGTGAATGATATAAAATTTTGTCAATGACATTCAGGACCAGAGGAACAAATGGCGGGTGAGGACACTGCTATTTGCAGATTAAATGCTGTAAGTCATTTGATATCAAAAAATAAATATGTGGTATATTCAAAGTGTAGATTATGGAAAATTGGGCAGCTACAAATGATTATAAAATTGACCGATCATGGAAGATTGCACAACCTTATATCCACAAGACTAAACACAAATGAAGCCAAGCAGCAGCCCCTCCAGCATTGGTGCTTAACTCTTTAATTATTCTTTCCAAGTATTCTTGAATGAGTGGTTTTCAATAAAGTGAGCAAAATCATCATAAAATATAAGGTAACATCTTATGCAGGTAAAACCAAATATCTATAATGTGTCCAGATTATCACATGGTCAATCACATGATTAATCTCCTGTTTCATTGCATCTTTTTCTTGTCATTGACTTACTCAGTATTCACACATATCTAGCATACATTGAGCACATTTTGTGTCATGTTAATCATTCTATATAATTATGTATTGCACAGTATCGTTTAGTATTGTATGAGCTATGTGTATAATGTGATGAGTTTATATTAAATCAAGTTGGATTTGTGGTTTGTAATTAAAGACTTAGCACAAGGGCTTATGAGTTGATCAATAATACAGAGGAACATTGACAAATTATTTGATATAGTGATACTAGCTTACAAAAAACTGAAATATAGATAAGTTAAAACTGACAATAAATAGAATGTAGTCATTCATAGCACAAGCACAGCGCATCTGTACACAATTCCTAGCAGTAAACCCCTCAAATTCATACTTATGCTATATGTTACACATATATTTATTGTTTATACTTTGCAGTAATTACAGTGTTGTCAATATAGCAATTTGGTACTTTGGTAGCCCAAGTGAATGACTTTAAAATGATAAGTTTTGATAAAATGTTTTCTATCTTTTTGGTTGGTCTTTTACCTTTTGATCATTTTGGGCTACTTTGTGAGCCTGTCTTAAAACTTTATTAGCCTGTTGAATACATTTTGAGGGAATTATTTACAGCAACCCTGTTAAAAGATGATAAAAAAGTGAGGCATTGGTTGTTTATGTATTTTGTAAAGTTAAACAGCACAACTTTCAACCATTGCAACAAATGTGAAACAGTTGTTGCTGTACATTGTGCATAATGTTCCAATTATCAGTAGATTGGATACGGTATAGCGTAATTGTATAACATTGTCATATATTTTCTGTAATTGTAACATTAGGCTAGTGACCAATTACTTGGCATAATATATATTTAGTTATATTACATGTTATTTTCAAATATAAATGTGATATGACCAAGCAATGGAGTGATATGAATATGTAAGGTGGCTTAGGGTGAATTTTCAAGACTACCGTTAGCGGGCAGGCAAAAGCCCCATTTCTGGTTTGAGTATATCAGTTGCTTGTAGCTGAGAAGCCCTCTTAAAATATATACATAACCATGGTAACACAAACAAATCCAAGATGGCTGCCATATCTATTTTGTTGGGTTCTATTAGTTAAGGGCTCTTTTATATAAAGTTGTAAGCATGTACATCAATATTTTGTGTCAATCACATACCTAACTAGGATGTATATAAAGCAATCTGAACAATAACAACCATTTTTATGTAGGATTTATACACTAAAACTAAAATTATTCTTCAAAAACTTTTTTTTACATGGTAGACAGTCAAGAAACACCCTTGTCAAGTTTACTTCCGTAGAAGTAACCCTTATTCATAAAGGGTATCAATATTCAGGAGGCAATGAACCAATATAGCAGGCTTAGCAGATGACCTTTGATAAGAATGTTTTATGCATTGATTTTTGTCAATGCATGAAGAACATTCCTCATTGCATTGCACTAAGAAAATGGCTGATTTGAATTCATTGCAGCTATGTGTGAAGACTTTTCAGGACAATAATGCAGAATGCATAATGCCATTGAATAAGGATAATGACAAAATATAATTTTGATGACATTAAAATGATGATATCATTGCACTTACAGTTTTATAATAATTCATCAACAGACAGCCATATTGAATGAAAATACTGCATATTGATATTATCAAATGAGATACTCATTGCTTATCACATCACATATCATTCAAATGATTCTAAATGTGGAAGTCAAGTCACGTTTAGGGTTTGTAGGTTGGAGGAGTTTCATGTACAGAAAACAATGCAAGATATGTGCAAACATTTATTTTGTATAAAATTACACTTACTGTACAAATTTAGAGAATAGGTTATTATGAAACATAAAAACAATGTAGCCAACAGATAGGTTCACAATTTCTTTACTGTACAAGATATATAAAACTTGTATTTGTTTATTTATACTGCAGTGTGAAATGCTGCAAAAATTGACCTAACCATTATAATGACATAATTTTTTGTCGGTTTATATTCCAGATTAAAATCTGCATCATTACCAAGGAGGTCTACCAAATCACGCCATGCACCTGCACCACCAAAAATTCCTGGCCAGTCGCCACCTTCCAATCTGAAACGACGGAGTGCTGACTCTGGTATCAATAACTCCAACGACACATTAAATTCGATAGATTCTTCATCATCAGCAACAACATCATCAATGACCAACCCTCCTTTACCCCCTACACCACCAACCAGGGCTGACATTCCTACACCACCAACAAGGACTGATATCCCTACACCACCAACCAGGTCTGACGTTCCAACACCACCAGTTAGGGCTGACATTCCTACGCCACCAACCAGGTCTGATATCCCAGCACCACCAACCAGGGCTGACAAACCCCCTGTACCACATAAAAACAGCTTAGGCAGAGATGCTAAACTTCCAACAAGTCCGGTTAGTCCAGGGGCGCCAGACGTACAGCCACCACTATCATCGTTACCCCCCAAACCAAAACCACCAGCTGTGGTAAGACCGACAATGTCACCTCCACCTCCTCCACCAAAGCTGGATGCATCAAATCACCAAGAATCATTTGATACACCAATGTGAAACTGTCAGTCTGTTACAAAGGTGGTTTTAAATACGGCTGTGAGACTTAAACATTTATATTATTATTTTGCTGGTTGAACAGCATTTGTGGTTATTATTGTTATACAATGTTTTGTCTATAAGGCAAATGTTCCTTGGTGATTACAGGATGACTTATCTACAAGGCAGATATCCTTGTATTGTTAGTGTTCTGTGAAGTTTTTCAGCCATGTTAGGGGCTGATTCCACAAAGACATCTTGAAGTGTCCAACCTATTATACCCAATCAGGGACTTGGAGTATGGTTTGGTCCTTGAGATGTTGTTGTTTAACATATATATACTTAATAGCATTTGATGGTTATTGGTGTGTGTGTGTGTGATTCAGAGTAGTCTCATCCTTCCCTCCAAATGTATCACATTAATCATCAGAATAGCTAGCCAATGTGATTATTAATTTTACATATTTTTATATCAACATTCCTTCACTTGTAATTATTTCTGGCCTAGAATTTGCCATGGTGTATAGGGCATTAATTTCAAGTTAGGTGCATGATTTGAGATTACTGTTTGGAAATCAGGCTATGACAGAATAACTTTTGCATAAGGCTCATGCAATAAATTATAGTATCAATATTTCTGGTCAGTAGCCTCAAATTTAGCATGTTATGTTAGACAGGCATGCAAAGGTATCAAAGGTGACAAGCTCTATTACCATCTGTGCATGACTCATTTTTATTGTTTTCTTTATGAAATAGAATCATGTGGTGATATTCACAGCTTGTCATAGTATGTTTAAAGTATGAATCATGCATATTAAGGCTAATTATATTTCAGGATGTATTTTTAAACAATATATACAGCATATTTCATATCGTCAAACAAAGACTTTCATCATGCAACATCGGAAACATTTGTTAACTTATTTTAATTTCTAAAACAGGCTTCCTATGACATTTCAACGCTGCACACATTAACATCATGTAGAAAAGGTGCTAGCTCAACCAAACAAGTCTTGATCAGATTGGTTGGGGCCAACATGCATGCATGCATGCATCTTGTCATGTATTGTTTCATGCATTGACTACAAGTTGTTACAATGGAAGTGGATACTGATTTACATTCCTACTAAAAGATGTATCATTTATGGTAGTGCTAGGATGTCGAGTTGCAGGGAGGATGACAGTTACTGTACACGTAACACATGTTATATTTTGTCTTTTATTTGTGTGTTCTGTTATTGATCTCATCTTTAAATTCAGATCAAATAAGGGATCTTCAGTTTGGATTTAGTATGCAAATATTGAATGTTTATGAGTGCAATGGTAAGATATTTTCATGAGGTGAAATATAAACTGTTCTATTCAATGGGGCTTTGCCAAGTTTCAATGGAACAGTTTATATTTCACCAAAGGAAAATATTCTTTCCATCGAACAAATAAAAACATTCAGTATTTGTTTTATATAACTCGTGTATTAAGTTCTTCCACTAATTTTTCTAAATCACCAGGAAAACAAAATCAATTTATTTTAGAAGCATCGCCCACACCTATAATTAGGGAGTCAAGGTGGTTTCTGCACACGCTATGGAGTTTGTTAGCGTAGCCATGGTAGCTGCATGAGAACCCAATGGAAATTTGAGTATTGATCTAGTGCAGAGTGCAATAGTATTTTTGCAGTTGATGCTAAATATAGCAAAAATAAACAAGAGTAATTTTTCCAATCAAATGACAAGAATCTTTGTATGAGTTATAAAACATTTTGTCTTTATGCAGGTGGTAAATTGTTCAGTTTAGGACTCATACTTTTACATATACATGAGAGTATATGGTGCATCTTCCATTCACAGATGAGTGTGTCATGTTACAACAAAAGTAACCATCATTTCCAGTATAGCTATCTGCAAATACCAGGCAGACAGAACAGGGGATGGTCAGTACATGATACTGTTGATATTTGCATTAAGTATTGATATTGTGTGATTCTGTGTGGATATTAGCCAGCCCACCAGAAGGCAGGAGGTTGGGTATTTAACACTACTGGCCTACTACTAAGATGGAGTAGCAAGTTCTGAAGACTGGTGACACTCAGCTGACCATCCTGTTGGTGCAAGCATCTCAAGTATTATCCACCCATAACTTCTGTGCAATTGAACTTGATTTGAAACTATCAGTCCAGCAGGTAACAGTCAGCTAAAAAATCAAATCCAGAGTGAACTATTAAATGTATCTTGCTAATAACAAACTGGTCATCAACTCCTTGTGTATAATATCGATGGTGGGATTCAAGTAGATTTATTACAAGGAAAGGAGCAGTATGTTGCAGCCATGGTAGGCACTTTTTTGTAAAGCTTCATAAATGAAGGCATTGAAATAATTGTAATCAGAAATGTCTGACACTTGCTACACCTGGATGAGATAATGTAAGAAAATATTTTGTGAGAGTGCAGGTAATGATGCTATAATGAGGGACGACACTATTCTCTACCGGGTGATCATTTCTGGCTACACTTCATTTTGTCTTAACCAATGTTTTAAACATCTCAGAAATAGAGTTTATTCCTGTTATTTTTGTTATGCAGTCATATAAAGTATTTTGTTTGTGGTTCTGTCTTTGAGCTTATAATAGCCTAGTATAAAATGTTACAATTCATGTTAGGACCAATCCTGTCAAATTGGACAGCAAAACCAATTTTGAGAGAGGTTTTAATCTTCATTATGCACTATTTATTCAGCTGTTGTCGGTGGTATTATACTTGCTTTGTGTATGTCTCTTTTACTGTATGATATCAACAATGTTTATGTTGAGGATCATCCTTGGATATTTAATACAAGATGTTGATTTTTCTTCCATGATTCCAACATCATATACAGTCCAACCTCTTATCCGGCCATGATGGGACCAAACATTGGCTGAATAAGTGAAATATCCAGATATGCAAAATTGTGCATAATTCTGCATTGAATGTCCAAAGTGTTTAAATTGGTACCACAAGAGGTTACTTGATATATGGTAGTAGCACCGACATATGGCATGCCCTTCTAAATGCTCCAGAGCATGAAATTAAGGTGTTGTGGCATTAAACACCACAAGTTTTGCTGTGAATATCACACAGCCATATAGTGGAGAGATGCAGACAAAAGAGGTCCGGATAAGGGAGGTTGCGCTGCATAGAATTCCTGTGGTGGATTTTGGAAGTTAATATCTTGTGTGTTTACAATGTATGCTGGCTGATGGTATTTTTGAGGTTGAATCTTGGAAATATAAAATTGTGTGATAATCTGGGCTTAGATAATAATCTGTCAAATTTTGTAGCAGGATGGGGTATGCTATACAAATACATAACAGGTTGATGGGTCATTTAGTTAGGTTTTAATGGAGGTAATTAACATGTTGACATATGTGTGCTTCAAATAATATTTTGTATACTAATAGAAGCTCACAACATGATTCATTAACAGTAAGAAGGTTGAATTGCCCTCTTGCCCTCACCTGACACAGTGGAACCAGTTATAAATGATGTACCATATATAATCCTAGATAACAGTAAATAAGACCATGGTTGTGATCAGTGTTTGTAACAGGATAGAATAGAATGATGCCTTTAATCTGGAGGCTTTAGTTGTAGTAACAATGCTGGGTATTTATAACAGATTCATTGTAGTAAACTACATCTTGCAAGCAATAATGTTTTCTACAAAGCTGAAATTTTTGTACTAAATCATGAATGACTGCCAGCTATAGTCTCCACAGCAGCCAGTTTGGTTCTGCTCCCTCCACACAAACAGTCTGCCAATGATAACGAATGAGTTCCTTTCGATTGGCTAGCTCTTTCCCCATGACATTATCCAGCATGTGCTGCTCACGTATCTGATTATTCAGCCAGGAGTTCAACCCACTGGCAATCAAGTTCCCAGATGCATCGCTTCTGATCAGGTTCTCATAGACTTTGCATTGTCGCCCTCTTAGCTAATCAGAAACGGCATGTATTGGCAGACTGTTTGTGTGGAGGGAGTGTAACCAAACTGTCTGCATAGGAGCCTATGCTAGCTACTGGTGTGTTTGCCACAATTTCAGCCCAAAGGTGCTACTACCATCACCTTATGGCAGGGCAGGAGGGGCTCGAGTAGCCCAATTTGAGCTCAAAGGTGACCACAATTACCAAATGTGGTGTATAATGACTTGATTGAAAACACTTCCTAAATGTGTGGTTGATCAATCAAAGTGGCTATAAATTGTGGTAAGCATACATAAAATAAGCTTGTCAAAACTTCATTAAGGGATTAGACATCTTTATTCCACAAGTTATATAAGATATACTAGACTTGTCCTGAGTATGCTTACATGCAAAGTAAACCACAGGGCAATTTAGCACTTTCAAAATCAAAATCTGTGAAAGCAAGGAAAATATATTGAGATGATAAAAATGCAGGTTCCTGAAGTATAACACTGTTATTAGAAATACAAACTTATAAATGTAATAATGTGGCAATAACTGATAGTAGAAATTGACAGAATTTTAGTGCAGTATGGCTGTTGCTGGAAAACAGTCAGTAGTTTTAAAACTAGATGCATTTTCTTCTAGCAACCATGGTAAAGAATGACATCATTGTATGCAGCATTTGAATGAATATATTATGATAAAAACACTATAGAAGCAGCTCACCATTATTTTCTTGCAGTATTGTACACTAAACTGGGGTCATCAAGATATTCCAGCAGATTTTTTGTTATGAGCAGGGTTTATTTCAAAGGCCCATCTCTCTGCTGATACAAACATTTTTGTCAGTTTTCACAACAAAGACTGTTGGAATATCATTTGGCATCCTGGAAAAATGTGTGTATGTATATGCCAAATGGTTGTTCTCCTGTGTATAGTAAGATGACAAACAGATTTTGTAATATATTAAGGGTTGATTAATATTGCACCCTGTGTATTAATGAAGTACTCTGTATATATTTCCATATCTGATAATAAGAACTATAGATAACTATTCATCCATTGTTATTAGAATTTTATTTGGTAACTGGTGATAATGATGCTGTTGACATATAATGAGCAATGTTTACCATGACATTTCTTAAATGTTTGATAAAATTTGGTTATCGCATGAGGTCATCTTAACCCCATAGGTACTACCTACCGGCTGAAGTATTGGCCTCTAAAAACAAAAAAAGGCTTGGATACAAAGTGGCATATATTATATATATTGAGCCAATCAGAGATATGATAAGAAGGGCTCAAGGGAATCAAGTTCAAAATTGCTAAAAGATCCAAAAGCTCTATATTAATTGGTTATTCAGATGATTATGTCATGTAAGTCATGGGCTATTTTAAAAAGGTGGTAGTGGTCATGGGGTTAACAAGACCAGCTACTGTCTTGGGCATACCATGTTTTATGGCTATATCACTAACAACTACAATGGGCAGGTCACATGTTAATGGTTACACCACTGACATCTACTCTAGGCAGACCATGTCTTATGGCTATGCCATTGAGAGCTATAATGGGCAGACCATAATATACTGCGTCAATTAAGTATCCTTACAATTGGAAAAATAATCACAATTTCCAAACTGAACAATATTGGGGTAAATTAAAAAAAAAAAAAATATATGCACTATCTAATCCTGCACATTATGACACCACATTGAATCCGATGTGACTTCAAGAAGCAAAGCTACAAGCATTTGATCAGATGAAAGTCCAGTTTTAAAAGTGACAAACTGGCCTATTCAGAACTCCACAGACTAGACAACTGGTTTGAGAGTGTTGAATGGCTAATTTATGCGTTTGGCTTTAATTTAAAACAAAAGCAACAAAAGAAAACTGAAACAAAAGAACTGACAAACGGACAGTTATGAAAAGTACAGAAAAGGAAAAACTGAAATAAAAACTGTTCAATACAGGTGAAAATAATAAGGGTTTACAAGTTTAAATAACATTTCCATACCGTTTTCCTTCATAAATTGGAAGAAAATGAGTAGGCCTACTTGCAGAAAGCAGCTCGGCTCATGAGGTCAACGGCCGGGAGTCAACGCGTGATATGCGTTATCTTTTGCGCTCCGCGTGAAATGGGCACGGTGACACACGCGTGTACGCAACACTAGCAAATCGTTGATCACGTTAATTGAGTTCTAACGCTGCGTGACGCAGCTTGTTTATGCCCTGCGTACTGGTCATAAACGGTATTTATGACCAGATCTAATGAGAAACGTCGTTATATCGTGAGTATGTATGAATGTGGTGTCACAATGTGCAAGATTAAAAAAACAAATTTACCCCAATATTGTTCAGTTTTGAAGTTGTGATTATTTTTCCAAATGTAAGGATACTTTATTGGCGCAGTTTATATGGCTACACCACAGACAACTACAATGTGCAGGCCATGTTTTATGGCTACGTCCACTGACAGCTAATATGGGCTGGCCATGTCTTATGGCTATGCCATTGACAGCTAATAATAGGCAGACCATAATATATGGCTACACCACAGACAACTACAATGTGCAAGCCATGTTTTATGGCTACGTCACTGACAGCTAATATGGACAGGCATGTCTTATGGCTATGCCATTGATGGCTATAATAGGCAGACCATAATATATGGCTACACCACAGACAGCTACAATGTGCAGGCCATGTTTTATTGCTACGTCACTGACAGCTAATATGGGCAGGCCATGTCTTATGGCTATGCCATTGACAGCTATAATAGGCAGACCATAATATATGGCTACACCACAGACAGCTACAATGTGCAGGCCATGTTTTATGGCTATGTCACTGACAGCTAATATGGGCAGGCCATGTCTTATGAATCATGAAAGTGCTATGGAATGACATGGCATAAACATAAAATGATGAGGAGTGCATACTACAGCACACCTAATAAGGCCAAAAAAAAAAAATTGTTGTGTTGCCCTCCCAAGCCTAAAATCTGGTAGTGCAGCCGGCAGGATTTTTTTTTTTTTTTTTTTACCAACTCAACCATTTGATACCTACTATTTCACAGTAACATGAGTGAAGAGAGGCATATGCATAATATTGGCTGTATTTTCTACCCAATATTGAATATTTTATTGAAGTAAATATTAATATTAAGACCCTTCACAATTAATTCTTAGTTTACTATTTAAATATTTTAAAAAAGGCATAAGGTAACTTAATTATTAGTTATTTATTACTTATTATTTTCTTCATTTTGAAACAAGTGGTCACAGCCCAATATCAACATCCTGCATGGTACATTTTGGCACTGCAGATCATATTGCAATTATGGTTGATTTTATACATTGATAATAATATGTGTTTATTTGTTTGTTTAGGATTCATGATCAAAGTAAGAAAGTAGCAAATTAATGTAACAAAATGTCATTTAACAGAGAAAATGACAGATAAAAATCAAATAATTAAATATTTTGCATTCTCAATTTTTGATGCGGGTGGGAAATAGGAAACTCAAAATCAATTGTGAAGGGCCTAACATCCATGTTGTTGGGATTCAATGAGTAAGTCCTACTATCCAATTAAAATGCTGGCTTGGGGCACAATCTTTTTAGTGAACATCAGGGATCCGGGAATAGGCTTGGGGTACATGTATGATTTAAAAAAATCATTTGTTACACAAATTTTTTTTAAAAACGGGCCCAGATTTTCGCGATTTTGACCCGGCCGCGGAGGGCAACACAACATTTTTTTTTTTGGCCTAAGTAGAGATGGATGTGATTCAATTGCACACCTGGAGTACGTGTATCATGCCTGGAAGGACAAGGCCTTTAGGGTGAAACTAGCCAAGTAGTGTTTCCTTAATTCTTAACCAACGAAAAATAAAGCAGTGCCACATCAATTAACTTCTACATTTTTATTTTTATTCATTATTAAAATATTGGTTTCTAAGGAGATGCCTTAAATAGACTTTATTTAAAAAGAATCAATCCCTACAAAACTTATTTAAGATAGTATATATCATATTTTATATTTTTCATGTGTGTGTTGTAATGTAATGTAGACACTGTCTTTTGAAAGAGAAAGTGTGTTTCTGTGGCATTATATTGACCAAACTTCTCCTTGAAAGCTATAGCTATCCTCACCAGTCCAGGAGAGCTTTCATAAACAACTGGCAGAGCAAGTTACCACTATCCTAATTGACTTGTAACTTTGCTGAATGATTTGCTATTTCTTTTTTTAATGTGCTATTAACAGGTCTCCAAATAACAACTCCTAGTGAATGTCTTTCAAAGGACAGTGTCTATCAAAGTAAAGGGTGGCAGATATTGCTACAAATTATCCTACTATGTCTCAATTTTATAGAAATGTCACAAATATTTGGCCAAGAATTTTCTATACAAGTAATATTCAACTTAGAAGTTGTGAACATTCCACAATGTGTTTTTGCCAGTTTGTCATCTCTAAGTACCCTGTCTGACAGGTGATTTTATGAATTAGTGTAAAGTTTGTGTATCAAGAACTGAACCAGGCACTCATCTCATCACACTACACAGTCATCCTCTTTTATGGATATGCATATGGTGGTCACAGAGACAACAAATGACAAAATCATTTAAATCTAAATCCATATGTGCTGATCTGGATGTATTTTGATATGGTCAATGTAGATTTAGAGCACTGTGTGAAAATCAAACAGTTCACACCAAGGACTCTGTACATGATGAAATCTGATTTCCCTGGATTGATCCAGGTTAAAGTAGGTCAATCTGGGTCTGTTCAGAGCTACATCTATGTAAATTTAGTTTATGTATCATTGGAGAAATGTCAAGCCGCGTAGTGGTGAATTGTGTAGTGTAACATTTTGTGTGCCTTTTTTAGTTGAAAGTGAGCCTTGTGAAATCATTCTACTTAGTATCTTCATTATTTACTTATGATAAATGATAATTTGGAACATTAATTGTGCCTAGATTGTTATCATGTGCATATCTTTTTCTTAGACACCATGAATAAAATCTATTCAGAGTGGCCAATACAATCTTAACATGCATGAGTTTAATTTGCTGTGTCCAAATTAAACATTAATGCATTGGGGTTGCTGCAAATGCCACTATGTACACAAATATAAAAAATAACTTCATTATAGCATGTCCTGTTTACTACCAGCTGATCTGAATATTTAGCCAAAAAAGTTTGTACAATCAATAAAATAGGCAAGTATGATTTCACTAGAGACCGAAACCTATATTTATGAGATTTATATTGCAGATATTTCCAACCAAATCAGCAATGGGCTGGCTGAGGGAGGGCATGAGAGCTAGGTTGCAGGACTTTGGTTCAAGATGTGCATGGTCATTAGAGCACTCACCATGTAATAAAACAGACAAAAATCAAAGAGGTTGTGTTAACTGGATACTTTATGTGGTTAGCTACATATACAGGGTTCCTTAGAAGTAAGTCCCCTAAGACATTTGGCTATAATCCAAAAACCAATTGATGATTTATCTTGTGTTAAATGTTTGAAGACAGACTTATTAGTTAAGCATCAAGTTGGTGGGTTGCTACCTTTTATCATCTTCACTGAGAAATACAGTCATTTATGAAATTTTGCATTTTTCTACATATGCTTTTGATGCTTTTTTATGCATTGATTTGTTGATAACTTTTTCTGGACAATCTGGACAATGGCAGCCAAAGAGATATTTTTAAAAATTAGTTACTATAATTATTACCTTATAGGCTATCATATACTGAAAACACCAAAGGTCTAGCATACTTGGTTCTAAAGTAATGATGTTTTATGAGCGTCCTATTTTCTTATGTATTTGTTGTATGTTATCTCAATTTCAAATATGACGCCTTCGGCCTCCATGGACCAGATTGTGTCACAATTGAAATAATTTAATCAAAAAGAAACATTAATAACTTCAGTTATGATGTTCCTTATTTAGGTGTCACACATTCAAAGACATGTTTTATGGTTCAGTGAATATATTAAAATGAATACTTCAGTTTTTAAAATGTCTTTTAATAATGATTCATAACCTCATTAATATACACAGTGTGTTTAATCCAATCACAGATAATAACTTTAAAATACATGGACGCAAATGCAAGTTATTGAAGAAGTATAATGGCCGCGTCTCGTGACATAGCTAAAAGTACGCTTTACGTGGCATGTTATGCATTCGAACAATTTCCGCGGGTGCTGGCCTGCATATTTGGACATCGCATGATTGCGCGCTAGTGTGATTGGTTACTTGCAATATTTCCCTAATGGACTAAATGATTTTTTACAGGGAAAACAAAAGATACGGTTAAAACTATATTTTGTTTTCAAATTTAAAAGAAGAAAGTCGACGTAAATTGAATTTAAAAAGTGGAAAGTGATGGTTATGATCTAAAAATACCTCGAATATACACCCCTTGGGATATTCCTGGAATCCAAAGCACAATGTTTAGATATTTCATAATACCCTCAAAACCACTGATGTGCAGTCATTAACCTCTAAATAGGCCCTCTTTCATGTGAGATGGTTTCAAAGCATCTCTTGTGCATACTGTTGTTGGCCAAGCTCGTTCCACCCATGCTGCAGGATGTGTTGAAAAGTCCTGTAACCTGGTGTTGTCCCCATACTTGTCCGCTTGTAACAAGCCAAGTCCTAATAACAGCTATCCATAAAATGCTTGTCTTCAATGTTTGAACCATAAAGGTTTTGAACCATTCAAGAAATGGGCCAATAAAATAAAGTTATTGGGTTCTATGAAAAGAGACTGAACAAAAATTAATCATTGAAGTTACGTTTCTTCTTCTAATAAATTAAATTTATGCATGCTAATGCATACAAAAAGCCAATGTAGAAAAGTGCAACTTCTGATTATGTATGAAAAATTGTGTTTATAGCAAGTTATACTTACTGTGTGTTATTAGTTAATAGGTGAAGCTGGAGATATGATACATGAAGTTAATGTGCACAAAGCATCATGGCTGCATGACATGAGCTAATAATTTCCCCTTACCATACCGATGCTGAACCTAATATCTAATATATATATATATATATATATATATATATAGGAAGCAAAGAATAATAATAATAATAATGTAAGTAAAAAGAATATTGATTGATGTAATAAAATCAATATACTTTTCATTACATTATTATTAACGCTTCTTTAGCTTCCTTCATCAAATGTCGACATGATTAATTTTCTATATATATATATATCTAATGTCATTCTAACAAATTATGTTTAGAACATTCTAATTGTTTGCATTAAAGGAAAAAACATTGCAAAATCTGGATAACTGTTTTGATAATTCATTCATATAATATATGGATCGAATTTAAGTATAGGGGCATAATAGGTGTATTAATGGGGTAAATACACTCTCACTGACTACCCTGTAAGTATGTGCTTACTGACTAGATACAAAAATATATCTGGTTGTGGGTGTTCTTTGATATTTCCCTTATGATATATGTTGTTCATTTTACTCTGCACCCTTATCAGCATGTTACATATTGTCGATTGCATTACATAGTGATGGATGTCAAACCCAGGCTGCATTGCATAATGGCCAGATTTTGATCGCAAATTTATCAAAAAATGGGCATCGGGAAAAGGTTGATTAGGTAAATTGTATTGGGTATAGATTATAAACGTGCCATTAATGTTCAGCAATTCATGTGTCTATTGGAAGTAGACCATTGAAAGATATTTTCAAAATGTTAAAATGTAATAAAATCATACTTCTCACATATGTAATAGATTGCCAAAGTTATCCGTCACTATGTCTTGCATGAATTAATTTGAGAGCTCAACATCCATCACTATGGATTTTACCGTGAAGTGTAGATCCGTCACTATGTAATGCACCACGATTGACGATATGTATGTGCAAATGATATTACATACTATGCATGTTGAGACTGTAAGTGTCCTTTTATGACATGATTACTTGTGTGTAGTCAAACTCTGTGTATATTCATTCGTTCACCCCATAGGTGCTTTCATTCATTAATTTTTTCAGTCATTACTCATTTAATCATATTGTGTTAGTTAAACCAAGTTATAGCTTGTCAAATTATGATAAATCTGTCAAAGCATGACCATTGATTGCACCTTATTGCCTTTTTACCACAATTGGGTGGTTGAACTGTTGTGTCATAGCCCAACAATTAAGTGCAAAAAAAATGATATAACATATTACATTATAACAACTGAGAGCAAATCACAGAATTCTAATATACACAAGAACTGGTTGTCCGTATACTGATGCGTGGCTGCAAATGTAACCCGTCCGGCTGAAAAATAAATCAAAAAATCACGACAAAAATTTTTTCACATCACGTGCATTGAAGTTCACTTTTCAATGTGCAGACTGTAGTTAGTTAAGATAATATATAACATTAGGCTAATGAAATGAAATGATTAGTTTCCCGTCACATTTTTTTCAGTGAAATATGAGGTCATGATTTCATTATTCATTATTTTGGAAATTTTCATTATTGTCAAAACTTTCATTAACATGGCTATTACCTATATTGTTGATGAAAGACCATCTCAAAACAGGTATTAAGGTTACACAAAGAACGTATAAAAAACGTATAAAAGATGTATAAAGTTGTTCTCTAAAACAGAGTTTTCTCAGTAATCAAATATCGCAGCAAGTGAAATGTTGGTGCATTGGATGTAGCTTAACATTTTTCTTGTGTGTTTATACAAATTTTTAGAATAAATGACTGGGCTAGGCCAAACCTTCCATTTGACTTCTTGACCTTGCTGTGACCTTCGACCTAGCTATAATGGTCAAAGATGGGATTTCACAAAAAAATGCTACTCCTTCCACAAAGTTGATGTGATGAGAACAAGGTTATATCATGTGACTCGACTCTTAGTCGGTGTCTATAGGGTGTGCTCAGATAAGGGTCAAAGGTCATTAAGGGTCATTTCCGTCAAAGTCTAAAAAATATTCAAAAATCACTGTCTTTTACAAATTACATAGCAGAGAGTCGCTGATTAGCACACATGCATCGCTACTAGCCAGGGTCTTTAGGATGCCTACAGTTTTGGGGTCAAAGGTCATTAAGGGGTTACTTCCGGTCAAAAACCAAAATTATAAAAAATGTTCAAAAAAATTTTGTCTCAAAATGTAGACAGACCAGAGTAATATAACCATCATACATGAATCAATGTTACCTGATGTATGCATGTATTTTTATTTTGGGGTCAAAGGTCATTAAAGGTC